>NC_092761.1:10559328-10661828 GCF_047496795.1 Chiloscyllium punctatum
CCCCCTCTCCTTCGCCCTCTCCTTACCGACTATCTCCTTCCCACCTCTTCTTCCCCCCATATCCTACCCCCCTCTCCTTCCCCTTCCTTCCACCCCCTCTCCTTCCCCCCACCTCCTTCCCCATCTCCTTCGCCCCTCTCTCCTTCCCCTCATCTCCTTCCCTCCCTCCTTCCCCCTTCCCCATCTCCTTCCCCCTCTCCTTCCCCCATCTCCTTCCCACCCTCTCTTTCCCCCCCTTTTGCTTCGCCCCTCCTTTCCCCTTCCTTCCCACTCTCTCCCTCCTCCCGCCTTCACGCCCACTCCTTCGCCCCCTCTCCTTCCCTCTTTCTCCTTCCCTCCCCCTCTCGTTCCCCTATCTCCTTCCCCCCATCTCATTTCCCCGATCTCCTTCCCCTTCCCTCCCCCTCTCCTTCCCCCTTCTCCTTCTCCTCCCGTCCCGCATATCTCCTTCCACGTTCCTTCTCCCCTCTCGTTCCCCATCTCCTTCCACCTTCCTTCACCCCCATCTCCTTCCCCCATCTCCTTCCCTCCTCTCCTTCCCCCCTCCTTCCCCCGCCCTACTTCCCCCTTCCTTCCCCCTTCCTTCCCCCCACCTTCCCCCATCTCCTTCCCCCTTCCTTACCCCGCTCTCTTTCCCCCACCTCTTTCCCCCCTTCCTTACACCCCTCTCCTTCCCCCCATATCTCCTTCCCCTTCCTTCCCACCTTCCCCCCGCCTTCCTTCCCCCTTCCTTCTCCCCTCTCCTTCCCCTTCCTTCCTCCCCCTCTCCTTTCCCCTATCTCCTTCCCCCTTCCTTCTCCCCCTCCTTCCCTTCTCCTTCCCCCTTCCTTCCACCACTCCATCCCCTTCCTCCCCCCCTCTCCTTCCCCCTCTCTCCTTCCAGCCTCTCCTTCCCCCCAATCTCCTTCCCAGCTCTCCTTCCACCCCCCTCTCCTTCCCCCCATCTCCTTCCCCTCTCCTTCCCCAATCTCCTTCCCACCTCTCCTTCCACCCCCTCTCCTTCCCCCATCTCCTTCCCCCTCTCCTTCCCCCAATCTCCTTCCCACCTCTCCTTCCCCTCATCTCCTTCCCCCTTCCTTCCACCCTATATCCTTCTCCCCATCTCCTTCCCCCTTCCTTCCCCCCTCTCCTTCCCCCCTCTCCTTCGCCCTCTCCTTACCCACTATCTCCTTCCCACCTCTTCTTCCCCCATATCCTTCCCCCCTCTCCATCCCATTCCTTCCACCCCCTCTCCTTCCCCCCACCTCCTTCCCCCATCTCCTTCCCCCCTCTCCTTCTCCCCTCTCCTTCCCCCTTCCTTCCACCCCCTCTCCTTCACCCCATCTCCTTCGCCCCTCTCTCCTTCCCCTCATTTCCTTCCCTCCCTCCTTCCCCCTTCCCCCATCTCCTTCCCCCTCTCCTTCCCCCATCTCCTTCCCACTCTCTCCTTCCCCCACTTCTGCTTCGCCCCCTCCTTTCCCCTTCCTTCCCACTCTCTCCCTCCCCCCGCCTTCACCCCCTCTCCTTCGCTCCCTCTCCTTCCCCCTTTCTCCTTCCCTCCCCCTCTCGTTCCCCCATCTCCTTCCCCCATCTCATTTCCCCCTATCTCCTTCCCCCTTCCTTCCCCCATATCCTTCCCCATCTCCCTCTGCCTTTCTTCCCTCCTCTCCTTCCCCTCTCTCCTTCCCCCCTCTCCTTCCCCCCATCACCTTCCCACCTCTCCTTCCACATCCACTTCCGCCCTCTCCTTCCCCTTCATTGCACATCCTCTCATTCACCTCCATCTCCTTCCCCCGTAGCTCCTTCCCCCCTCCTTCTCCACTCTCCTTCCCCTTCCTTCCACCCCCTCTCCTTCCCCCATCTCCTTCCCTCCCCTCTCAGTCCCCACTATCTCCTTACCCCCTCTCCTCCCTCTCTCCTTCCCCCCTCTCCTTCCCCCTTCCTTCCCCCCCTCCTTCCCCATCTCCATCGCCATTCCTTCCCCCCACTCCTTCCCCCCATATCTCCTACCCCCTTCCTTCCCCCTTCCCCCGCCTTCCTTCCCCTTCCTTCCCCACCCTTCCTCCCCTCCCCTTGACCCAACTCCTCCCCCATCTCCTTCCCCCTCCTTCCCCACACTCTCGTTCCACCCCTCTCCTTCCCACCCCCTTCCCCCTTCTCCTTCCCCCTTCCTTCCCCCCTCTCCTTCCCCCATCTCCTTCCCCCTTCCTTACCCCCTCTCCTTCCCCATCTCCTTCCCCTTCCATCCCCCATCTCCTTCCGCCTTCCTTCCCCTTCTCCTTCCCCGTCTCTCCTTCCCCCTCTCTTCTTCCTCCCTCTCCTTCCCCATTAACTCCTTCCCACCTCTCCTTCCCACATCCACGTCCGCCCTCTCCTTTCCCGTCCTTCCACATCCTCTCCTTCCCCCCATCTCCTTCCCCGTAGCTCCTTCCCCCTCTCCTTCTCTACTCTCCTTCCCCCTTCCTTTCACCCCCTCTCCTTTCCCCCATCTCCTTCCCTCCCCTCTCCTTCCCCACTATCTCCTTACCCCCCTCCTTCTCCCTCTCTCCGTCCCCCATCTCATTCCCCTTCCTCCCCCCTCTCCTTGCCCCCCTCTCCTTCCCCTCATATCCTTCCCACCTCTCTTTTCCCATCCACTTCCGCCCTTCCCCTCATTCCAACCCCCCTCTCCATCCCTCAACTCCTTCCCTTCCTTCCCACCCTCTCCTTCCCCCCCTTCTTCACCCACCTCTCCCACCCCCTCTCCTTCCCCCTTTCGCCTTCCCACCCCCTCTCTTCTCCCCATCTCCTTCCCCCTATCTCATTCCCCCTATCTCCTACCCCCTTCCTTCCCCCTCTCCTTCCTTCTTTCCCCCCTCTACTACCCTCTTCTCTTTCCCCCTTCCTTCCCCCTCCTTCCCCATCTCCTTCCCCTCCCCTCCCTCCTATCTCCTACCCCTTCCTTCCCCCCTTCCCCAATCACCATCACCCCTCTCCTTCCCCTCTCTTTCCCTCTTTCTTCCCCCCTCTCCTCCCCCATCTCCTTCCCCCTTCCTTCCCCCCTCTCCTTCCCCCATCTCCTTCCCCCTTCCTTCCCCCCTCTCCATCCCCTCTCCTTTCACCCCCTCCTTCCCTCCTATCTCCTTCCCCTTCCTTCCCCCCTCTGTCCCCCCTATCTCCAACCCCCTTCCTTACCCCCCTACTTCCCCATCTCCTTCCCCCCTCCTTCCCCCATCTCCTTCCACCCCTCTCCTTCCCCTTCTCCTTTCCCCTTCTCCCCCTCTCTTTCCCCCTATCTCGTTTCCCCATCCTTCACCCCCTCTCATACCCCCTATCACCTTCCCCCTCTCTCCTTCCCCCCTTCCTCCCCTCTCCTTCCCCCCTATCTCCTTCCCCCCTCTCCTTCCCCCCTCTCCTTCACTCCCCACCTCCCCCTCTCCTTCTCACCTCCTTCACCTCCTCTCCTTCCCTTCTATCTCCTTCCCCCTTCTCCTTTCCCCTTCCCCCTTCCTTTCCCCCTCTCCTTCCCCCATCTCCTTCCCACTCTCCTTCGCCCCCCTATCCTTCGCCCCATTCTCCTTCGCTCCCTCTCCTTCACCCCTGTCTCCTTCGCCACTATCTCCTTCCCACCCCTCTCAATCCCTCCCACTCCTTCCCCCATCTCCTTTCCTCTTCCTACTACCCTCTCCTCCCCCATCTCCTTCCCCCTTACTTCCCCCATCTCCTTCCCTATTCCGTCCCCCCTCTCCTTCCCCCCTATCTCCTTCATCCCCCACTTCTTCCCACCATTTCCTACCTTGCCCGTTCCGTCCCCCCTCTCCTTCCCCACCTCTCCTTCCCCCCATCTCCTTCCTTTCCCCATCTCCTTCCCACCCCTCTCCTTGCCCCCATCTCCTCCAACCCTTACCCCCATCTCATTCCCCCCTCCTTCCCCCTTTCCTTCCCTCCCATCTCCTTCCTTCCACCTTCCTTCCCCCATCTCTTTACTTCCCCCTTCCTTCCTCATCTCCTTCATTCCCCCTCCTTCCCCCCTTTCGTTCCCCCATCTCCTTCTTTCCCACTTCCTTCCCCCCACTTCTCCCTCCATCTCCATCCTTCCCCCTTACTTCCCCCTCTCCTTCCCCATCTCCTTCCTTCCCCCTCCCATTCCCCCTTCCCCCTCCTACTTCCCGCATCTCCTTCCTTCCACCTTCCTTCCCCCCCTTCTCCTCCATCTCCTGCTTCCACCTTCCTTCCCCCTTCCTTCCCCTCTCCATCCCCCCTTCTCCTTCCTTTCCCCTTCCTTCCCCCTCTGATTCCTTCCCCCTTTCTTCCACCCTCCTTCCCCCTCTCCTTCCCCCATCTCCAGCCTTCCCCCCCTCCTTCCCCCATCTCCTTTCTTTCCGTCTCTCCTTCCACTATCTCCTTCCTTCCGTCTTCCTTCCCCCTCTCCTTCCTTCCCCCCTTCCTTCCCCCCTCCTTCCCCCTCTCCTTCCCCCATATCCTGCATTCCCCCTCTCCTTCCTTCCCCCTCTCCCTCCCCTCTCCTTCCTCCTCCCTCCTTCCTCCCCCCTCATTCCTTCCCCCTCCTTCCCCCACCTTCCCACCTCCTTTCCCCCATCTCCTTCCCCCTCCTTCCGCCCATCTCCTTCCTTCTCCCTTCCTTCCCCCTCTCCTTCCTTCCCCTTTCCTTTCCCCTCCTTCCCCTCCTCTCCTTCCTCCCATCTCCTGCCTTCCCCCCTCTCCTTGCCCCCATCTCCTTCCTCCCCCGTCCTTCACCTCCCTTTCCTTCCTTTCCCCATCTCCTACCTTCACCCCATCTCCTTCCTTCTCCCCCATCTCCTTCCTTCCCCTTCATTCCCCCCTCCTTCCCCCCTTTCCTTCCCTCCTCCTTCCCCTATCTCTCCTTCCCCCTCGCTCCTTCCCATTTCTTCCACTCTCTCCTTCCCCCTCTCCTTCCCCCTTCCTTCCCCTTTCTCCTTCCCCCTTCCTTCCCCTCTCTCCTTCTCCCCTCACTCTTTTCCCCTTTCTTCTGCTCTTTCTTTCTCCCTCCTTTCCCCCTCCTTCTCCCCTCTCTTGTTGCCCCTCTCCTTCCCCTCTCTCATTCTCCCCTCTCTCCTTTCCCCTTTCTTTCTCCCCTCTCTCCTTCTCCCCTCGCTCCTCTCCCCTTCCTTGCTCCTTCTTCCCGCCTCTCTCCTTCCCGCTCTCGTTCTCCACTCTTACCTCTCCCCTCTCTCCTTTCCCCTTCCTTACCCCCTCTCCTTCTCCCCCTCTCCTTCCCCTTCCTTCCTCCCTCTCCATCTCTCCTCTCTCCTTCCTCCTTCCTTCCCCTCTGTCCTTCTCTTCTGTCTCCTTCCCCCTTCCTTCCTCCCCCTCCTTCTCCCCTCTCCTTTTCCCCTCTCTCCTCCCCCCTTACTTCCCCTCTCTTCTTCTCCCCTCTCTCCTTCCCCCTCCTTCCACTCTCTGCTTCCCTCCTCTTTCCTTCCCCCCACTCTCCTTCTCCCCATCTCCTTCCCCCTTCCTTCCCCCTCTCCTTCCCCACTCTGTCCTTCTCCCCTCTCACCTCGGCCCTTCCTTGCCCTCTCTTCTTCCCTCTTCCTTCCTTTCTCTCCTTTACCGCCTCTCTCCTTCCCCCTCTCCTTCCCTCTTCCTTCTCCCTCTCTCTTTCCCCATTCATTATCCTCTCTCCTTCCGCCTGTCTCCTTCTCCCCTCTCTCCTTCCCCCTTCCTTCCCTCTCTCCTTCTCCCCTCTCTCCTTCCCTTTTTCCATCTCCTCTCCCCTTCCCCCTCTTCTCGTTCGCCCCCGTCTCCTTCCCCCCTTGCTCCTTCCACCCCTCTGTCCTACCCCACTCTCTACTTCCCCCTTTATTCCGGTCTCTCCTTCTCCCGTCTCTCCTTCTCCCCTCTCTCCTTCCCCCTTCGCTCCTTCCCCCTTCTCTCCTTCCCCTCTCCCCTTCCCTCCTCTCTCTTGTGCCCCCTCTCCTTCCCCCCGCTCCTTCCTCCCCTCTGTCCTTCCCCACTCTCTACTTCCCCCCACTCTCCTTCCGCCCTCTCCTTCTCCACATCTACGTTTCGCCCTCTCCTTCGCCCACCTTCCTCCCCCTCTCTTTCACTCCCTGTCCATTCGCCCTTCCCCCCTCTCCTTCCACCCTTCCCTTCTCTCCTTACCACACTCTTTCCCTCACTCTTGCTCCCTCTCTCCTTCACCCCCTCAGCATCCCCTCCCTCCCCGCTCCTTTCCCCTCTCTCCTTCCCCAATTCCTTCTGACATCTCTCCTCTCCACTCTCTGCCTCCATCTCCTTGCCCCTCTCCTTCCCCCTAATTCTCTCTCTACTTCTCGCATTCCACCACTTCTTTGCTCCTCTCCTTCTGCTGCTCTCCTTCCCCCGATTCTCAAACCACTCTCTCTCCTTCCCCCTTCCCATTTCTTCTTCCCCCGCTTCTTTCCCCGTCTCTACTTTCACCCTCTCTCTGTCAGCCCCCTTCCCCCACTCTCCTTCCCCCCTCTCCTTCCCCCCTCTCCTTTCCCTCTTTCCCTCCCTCTCCTTCCCCCTCTGCTTCCCCCTCACCTTATTCCATCTCTACTTTCATCCCCTCTCCTTCCCCTTTCCTTCCCCCCTCTCCACACCCCGTCTCTCCTTCCCCCCTCCTTCCCCACCTCTCCTTGCCCCTCTCTCCTTCCCCACCTCGCATTATACCCCTTCCCCCCTCCTTTACACCCTCCCTCCTCCCCCTCCTTCCCCCATCCCTCCCCCTCTCCTTCCCTGCTCCTCCCCCCCCCATCTTATCCCTCTATCACTCCCTCCTTTCCACACTCTCTCTGTCGATCTTGTGTTCTTTTACCCCTTTGTCTCAAACACAATCACCTTGTGCTGCAAAATATTTCCATCTCCCCCACTTCAAATAACCACGAATCACATTGCTGTTTGTGGGACGGTTTTATTTGTTAAAAATATCAACAAAAGAAACTGGAGAGGGTGTGAGAGAGGGGACAGAGAGAGAGAGAAAGAGAGAGAGAGAGACATACAGACAGACAGAGAGATCCCCTCCTAGATACTTAGAGAATTGAATTGAACGGGCCAACCTGTGTCTTATTTATGCGATTATCACATTCGATCACCCAGTCCTGTACACATCCCACATTACTCTGACATTAGAACAAGTCTTTGGGGAGAGTTTCTCACTTAAGGTTTTAATTCCCTTCTTGGGGAGTCTGGACTGTCAGACATTTTCTGCGGATTCAAATATTTGTATTAAATTGCAAGTCCCCAGTTACTTTAACCCCAGGCTTCAAATCTGTTTTAAAAATGACAGGGCCGCAATCTGACAGGAGCCAATTACCCAGAGGCCCCTAAAACCCAGGGTCCCCCAGAGGAGATTAAACGTCGGGGTAAATAAACACACAATTCACTGTGGGCCCCCACGGGGTGCAGCCTGTCGACCAGGCCTCAGGCCTCAGGCCCGTGCTCCCCCTCTGGAGGTTGTTCTTTCCTGGCCTCGAACATTTTGGTTCTTCACATTGCAGATTTCCAAACAAAGGTTCCTCGGAATAAAAGAGAGAAAAGATGAGTTGAAAGGGGGAGCGACAGCATTTTGAAGGCAAGCTTGAAATCCCACGTTTAAAATCACCCCCGCCCATCCCCAATGTATCAAAATATCTAACACAGTCAACAGTGAAACGTGGTGTGGGAGCAGATCTTCCCAGAGATTGGAGGAGGATAGTGAGGGAAAGGCATCAGATTCTTACACTCTGCAGTGATATGGGATCAATTGCCTTTTACTGAAAACAGTTCCCAACTTGTATGTGCATGTAGCTCCCTCCAGTCTGAAACCCTCGTTACCCTTTATCTTGTCTCCTCTCTCTGAGCCAATGGCATATTCATTCTGTTACTGAGCCTTTAGTCCCTTCAGACACAGCAAGATCCCACAAGTAGCAGTGGGACCACAGACAGATTGTGTTTTTCACTGATGCTGGTTAAGGGTTCAATTCTGGCTTCAGGATGACAGAGATCCTGCTGTTTGACAAATTCAAACCACTTCCCACTTTCTTTCTTCTCTACGCACTCTCTCTCTCTCTCTCTCTCCACCCTCCCCTTCTCCATCTCTCATCTTTTTCCCTTTCTCTGATTTAACCTTGTACATGATCATCTTTATCTTACCTTTTAAAAGATTGCAACATTTATATTTGACAATATTCCCTTTGATAAACAGTTTCCCAGCAGTCTCTGTGCAAGCAATGCTGTGGGCCATTGATGCACAGGGATATCCCACAGGGTGCTCCCTTCCTGCTCCAGAATATGCTCCAATCCCACTTTCTGTCCAACAAGAGACTGTGGATATCTTTGAGACTCCTGTTTTTTTTTAATATTCTCCATCCCAGGATTTAATTTTGTGGATGGTACTTTCTCGAAGAAAGTGATTGGAGCTGGGCGGTGATGGGATATTGGAGAGTCCCGTTCTCTCCCCCCTCTCCCAGATCCTGTCTCCCTTTCCCAGCCCAGCTACAAAGACACATCTTATCTCTCTATCGCTCCCTCCTTCCCACACACATTCCATATCTTTGTCTGCATCTTGTCTTTTTTTACCCCTTTGTCTCAAAAACAATCACCTTGTGCTGCAAAATATTTCCTTCTCCCCCACTTCAAATACCCACGAGTCACATTGCTGTGTGTGGGACGGTTTTATTTGTTTAAAATATCAACAGACGAAGCTGGAGAGGGGACAGAGAGAGAGAGAGAGAGAGAGAGAGAGAGAGAGAGAGAGAGAGAGGGAGAGATCCCCTCCCAGATACTCAGGGATTGGGCCAACCTGGGTCTTATTTATGGGATTATCACATTTGGTCACCCTTCTTGCAATGTAGGCCACTCTGCAGGTGGTTTGAGACACAGCAAGATACCACAAGTAGTATTACTCTGATATTAGAACAAGTCTTTGGGTAGAGTTTCTCATTTAAGGTTTTACTCCCCTCTTTGGGGGAGTCTTGTCTGTCAGACTCTCACTGGGGATTGATGTGTTGGTGTCAAATCCCAGACCCTGGTCATTTTAACCCCAGGCTTCAAACCTGTTTTAATAACAACAGGGCCACAATCTGACAGGAGCCAATTAACCAGAGGCCCCTAAAACCCAGGGTCCCCAAAAGGAGATTAATCCTTGAGGTAAAGAAACACAGAATCCCGCCCACATGGTGCAGCCAATCGACCAGGCCTCCGGCCTCAGACCGTGTCCCCTCTGGAGAAAGCTGTTGTTCAAAGGTCTCCTGATCCTAAAGTTTCTCTCTTTGAATCTTCAAGTGGCCCGTGGGAGGAAAGAGACAGCATTAGTTGAAAGGAGGAAAATCATTACAGAATGACTGCACAGCAAGATCCCAGGATTTCCTCTCTCAGTGACAGAGACAATCTCTCAGCAACGTCCAAACACAAATATATCGGGCAATGAGCTGTATTTTTATGCTAAAGCCTTGGAACAACTTTGAAATAATGGGTTAGCTGATTAAAACACTCACTGCCTGCAATGGTAGCATTGGGGAGCTGTTGCACAGCAAGATCCCACATGCACCAATTCAGCAGCAGCTCACTACTCTGAACATTTCTCCCCTCTGTGATGCTGCCTCAGTTTAATTATTTCCTGTCACCCAAGAATAAAACATTACAGCGACTTCACAATCTCAAAATACCTCTCCCTCTTGATCCCCTTCTGTTTCCCCTGCTCTCTCAATTTTTTAAACGTTTCGCTCACTCTCTTTCTCTCACTGTTGAATTATCTCATCCTGCCCTCTCGATAACCCACATCACTCTGACTTTATGAGAAGTCTTTAGAGAGGGTCACAGCATTTGGGTTTTAATTCACCCTCAGGGAGTCCTGCCTCTCAGATCCTGGCGATTGACATTCTTTACCCCAGGCTTCAAACCTGTTATAAAAATGACAGGACCACAATCCGACAGGAGCCAGTTTCCCAGAGGCCCCTAAAACCCAGGGTCCCCCCAGAGGAGATTAAACGTCGGGGTAAATAAACACAGAAATCACGTGGGCCCCCACGGGGTGCAGCCTGTCGACCAGGCCTCAGGCCTCAGGCCCGTGCTCCCCCTCTGGAGGTTGTTCTTTCCTGGACTTGAACATTTTGGATCTTCACGATGCAACTTTCCAAGGTTCCTCGGGTTAAAGAGAGAAAAGATGAGTTGAAAGGGGGAGCGACAGCATTTTGAAGGCAAGTTACACAGCAAGATTCCAGGGTTAAAAGCACCCCTGCCCATTGCCAATGTATTAATGTATCTAACACAGTCAGCAGTTAGGTTGGAACATGGTGTGGGAGCAGATCTTCCCAGGGTTTGGAGGAGGATAGTGAGGGAAAGGCATCAGATTCTTACACTCTGCAGTGACCTGGGATCAATTGCCTTTTACTGAAAACAGTTCCTAACTTGTATGTGCCTTTAGCTCCCTCCAGTCTGAAACCCTCATTACCCTATATCCTGTCTCCTCTCTCTGAGCCAATGGAGTCTTCATTCTGCTCCTGACCCTTCAGTCCCACTGGTATCATTTTTTCTCACCTTCTCTCATCCACGTGAAGGAATTGGACCATGACAATTCCATTTACACTGTCTCCCATCAATCTTCATAGGATCCATATCACAGAGGTTAGGCAGTGCTCCCAGCAAACACTCCCAGGGCAGAGGGAGCACATGGTTCCATACAAAATAAAGCCCCCATTAAACTGTCCCCATTTAAATCACCAGGGCTGGTAGAGAATGGGGTCAGATACAGAGTAAATCTCCCTCTACACTGCAGCATTTCAAATTCCCAGGCCACTTTGAGCTCGGCGTTAGGTACTGATTAAATCTCCCACTTCCCCCATCCTGTTCACATCAAACTCAATCAGGATCGCTCCATCACTGGGTTAGAAACAGAGGATGTGTCTGTTTGGATTTCAGCCCCAATCCAGTTGGTGTTGATCACGGCCTTGTGAAGTGTGTTTGGGAATGGGGAGGGAGCTGCTAGCAGGGTGATGGTGTGATAGTGGGGAGGTTAGCTGCCTTCCAAGCAGTTGACCCGGGTCCGATTCCCAGCCATCGCAGTGTTGTGGTTTGTTAACAGCCTTTTAAAGGTAAGACACTGGGATAAATCTTTCATTCCGTGGTAAAATGGATCTGTCAGATTGCTCCTTGCTTTTCCTGGCGATGGTTCCTGTGAATTGCAGTGTGGAACCGGGCAGCATTGCTCGGCATCTCGGAAGCTTTCCCCTCTGCTGCTTCCCATTTCTTATTGAAATATTGGGTGCAGCACAAGGATGGGTTTGTTTTGTTCGAAAAGTGAGAGACTGTTCCCGTCAAGAACCTGAAATAATTACAGAAGCCACTGAAAACACTGAACAGTTCCAACAGCTTCTGTAGTTGTGGGGAAAAGGATTAATGTGTCAAATCTATACAAGGATAAAATAAACTCCAGCCTCAAAACAATCAGAAATCCTGACTCTGCAAACATCCTTGTAAATCTTTTCTGAATCTTTACAAGTTTCACACCATTCTCCCGATAGCAGAAAGACCAGAATTGTGTGGTTTATGGAATGTTACTATATCCGAACAGTTGCTGTTTATAGTTAAATAATGTTCATTTAGTTCAGGTTTCCAATCACATTGTAACGCCTGACACTTGCCTTCAGGAAATCAGGAAAAGGGGTCTAGACCATTTTCTTAAGGTAGAGGAGTTTGGTCTGGTTCATAACATCCACAATGTCATCAATCCATGTCCCTCCAGCCCTGAGCAATGATGTTTACAGATTAATGGAGGATACACAGACACATTAATCGGGATTATCTTGGACAGGAGTCATTTGGGAATGATATTCCTCAGACCATCAACTCTCAGCTCGGCCAAGGATAAAGGCCAGGAATCCGGCACAATTGGGAAAAAGCCCATTTCCCGGGAAACTGAGAGGTCACTAACAGAGTGGGAGCTGGAGAGTCAGGGACAGAATAACAGGGACAGTCCGCTCTGTTCACTGACCCTTCACCCCTCAGTGAATCCAGTGCCAGGGATGACTGCTATTAGTCAGACTGACAGAATGTGATCAGATACACACACTGTCCTTCCACATCATCAATATCGCCCAGCTCCCACCCTGTCTCAGCTCATCTGCCCCTCTGCCATCTTCAGTATTTTAATCGGGGCAGCATTAAGTGCCGTGCTTTGAGCTGAGCTGTCTTACCTTCTGTACTCTCTCTCGAAACGGCTCCAATTCCCCCCGATCCCTCTCCGGTTTAAGATGCTCCTTGACATCTGCCCCAATGAATGAGGTAGACCGTCATCTGACCCAATATCCCCTTCGGTGGGTCAACATCTACTCTATTTAAAACAAGGAACTGCAGATCCTGGAGAGCTGACAGATAACACAGAATTTACTGGCGGGAATTAGTGGGAGCGGCCTCATTTGTGGGAGAAATCCGAGTGAACCTCTAGACACCAGGGATTGTCCTTCAGAACTGAAGGGAATCTGATGCTGATGCTGTCAGACCTGCTGAGCTCCCCCAGCAGTTTCTGTTTGTATTTCAGTCCCAATCCAATTGGTCCTGATCACGGCCTTGGGAATAGCTTGCCAATTACTGGGAAAGGATTGGACATGTCTCCTTCCCAGCAGTTAACCCGGACTCGAACCCCTGCCATCGCACTGTTGCACTTTGAAAGCAATCTTAAACGGGGAAAAACGACGAGATGGAATGAATGAGATTGGACTCTCCGAGGTTTCCCAAACATGGCCACATTAGGGGGGGGACAGGGTGGGTCCCACCTGCTATTACACTCTTAGAGCTGGTTTACAGGATTAGTGCTCATGTGCCTGAATGGGGTAGTTCAGCTGAGACATGATGCTCCGTAGAAATTCCCCAAGGTTCCTTCCAGAGCAGTTTCCAGACCCACGGCACTATCATGTGGAATGCTGAACACAGCAGATATACGGGAACACCACCAGATGACAATTCCACATCAAGCCACTCCCCACCCTGGCTTGGAAAAACATCTCAGTCCCACAAGTGCCATTGGTTGGAAATCCTGGAACTCCCTCCCTTACATCATTGTGGGTTTATCTGCACCAAATAAATGGCAGCAGTTCAAGGCAATAACACACCGTCACCTTCACCAGAGCAATTATATCTGAGCAATCTGTGGGGACCCAGCGGCAATGACCCAAACACATGAATGAATCATAAAATAAAGCTCAGTATTTGGGACCCGTGTGCTCCAGTGCTCAGCTTCTGAATAAATTGGGTCGATATTCTAGAATATTAAAAGGTGGTTTCATTGGAATGTCTCAGATTGTGAAGAGGCTGAGAGGGGAGATGCTGAGAAATTAATCCTGTTGGTCTGGGAATCTGAAACACGATAAGACAGTCTCAGGAGTTGCTTGAAAAGCTCAGCAGGTCTGTCAGTATCTGTGCAGAGAAATCAGCGTTAATGTTACAGCATCCGCAGTTCATTCGGGTTTGATTGCCATCCTCTCAGGGTAAGGGGTGGGTTATTTGGGACTGAGATGAGGAGACAGCGCTTCACTCTAAGGCTCTGTCAGACCTGCTGAGATTCCCCTGCAATTTCTTGTTTGGATTTCAACCCCAATCCAGTTGGTGATGATCACGGCCTTGTTAAGTGTGTTTGGGAATGGGGAGGGAGCTGCTAGCAGGGTGCTGTTGGGATAGTGGGGAGCATAGCTGGATTCCAAGCAGTTAATCCGAGTTCAATTCCTGGCCATCGCAATGCTGCCGCTTTAAAATCGGTTTCTAAATGAAAGCGACTGGGATATAACCGGATCTTTCAGATTGTTCCGTGCTTTTCCTGGCGATGGTTCCTGTGAATTGTAGTGTGGAACCGGTCAGAATTGCTCGGCATCTCGGAAGCTTTCCCCTCTGCTGCTTCCCATTTCTTATTGAAATATTGGTTGCAGCACAAGGATGGGTTTGTTTTGTTCGAAAAGTGAGAGACTGCTCCCGTCAGGAACCTGAAATAATTACAGAAGCCTCTGGAAACACTGAACAGTTCCAACAGCTTCTGTAGTGGTGGGGAGGGAGGGTTAATGTCTCAAATCTGCACAAGGATAAAATAAACTCCAGCCACAAACAGTCAGAGTTCCTCAGTTTTATGAACATCCGCATAACATTTTTTCTGAGCCATCAATTCCCCTTAAACCCTTCCAATGTGGAATAGCATCTTTCTGATTCTCACTTTGAGAGATGTCCCTCAGTGAGCTCCTCCACCATTCTTTCCATTTCACTGGGGACCCACGATCCACAGTCTCCAATCAAATGCCCTGAACTCAGACACACAGAGATCTTAAAGAGTGACACAATGCAGACAGGAAGTTGATTTAAATTCTGTTTCTGCGTGCAATCTTCACTCAGTGAGACAGAGTCAGGTATTCAAGGCTCAAACAAGAGCTGGATTCTGCTTCTGGTGATTGTCTTCATTCAGTGAGAAGGAGGGCCGTGGGCCGGAAGGAGCTCATCATTGTGCTTCGGGTTGTCTGCTCAGTCTGCAGCATTGCAGGCCGTGGGAGCAGGGCAGTGGGAAAGGTACCTCGTGTGGACTGCAATAGGACTTTCCACACATTGTTCCAGGCCAGTTACAGAGCTCCAGGAATTCTGAATGAGGATCGGAAAAATGCATTGATTGAAGAAGAAGGATCAGGAAAACAGGATAAAGCTGATGAGATCAGCAGGATTTCTCGGTCTAACTCTGTACCATACTTTATTTACTACTTCATAAATCTGCAGTCCAGAGCTCAACCCACTCAGAGCAATGTAAGCTCAGAAACAAATCATTCAGTCCAACACATCCATGCCGAACTGATGTCCGATGTAAATCTCATCCTATTTGTCAGAATTTGGTTCATGTTCCTCTGAAGCCTTTTTAATTCCTACATCCACCCAGACACTTTTTAAATGTTGTAATTGTACCAGCCTCCACTACTTCATCTGGCAGCTCATGCACACAGTGCCCTCTGCGTGAAAAATGTTCCTTTTAGGCCCCTTTTATGTTTCCCCGCTCAACTTTAACATATGCCATCTGCTTCTGGACTCCCCACCACAGGGAAACAACCTTGCCTTTTTACCCTATTGAGGGTCCTTCATGATTTTGTGAACCTCTATAAGGTTACCCCTCAGCCACCGACGCTCCAGGGATAATAGTCCCAACCTATACAGTCTTACCCTCCAGCATTCGCCCTCCAACCTTGGCAACATCCTTGTAAACCTTTTCTAAACACTTTAAAGTTTCACAACATCCTTCTTAAAGGAGGGAGTCCAGAATTGCACATTATATACCAAAAGTGGCCGAACCAATACTGCAGCATGGTCTCCGAACTCCTTTACAGAATTAACTGAGCAATAAAGACAAAAATGACAAACGCTTTCTTCCCTGTCCTATTGAAATGTTAGTCCACATTCAACGATCTATGATGCTGCACTCCAGGTCTATTTGTTTAGCAACATCCCTCGTACCTTGTCCATTCAGTGTAAATGTCCTGCTCTGTTTTGCTTTCCAAAATGCAGAACCTCACATTTATCTAAATTAATCTCCATCTGCCACTCCTCAGCCCATTGGCCCATCTGATCAAGATCCCGTTGTCCTCTGAGGTAACCATCTTCACTGTCCTCCACACCTCCAATTTTACTGTCATTTGCAAACTTACTATCCATTCGTCCTATGGCCACATCCAAATCATTTATATAAATGACAAAACAACAGTGGACCCAGCACCAATCCTTGTGGCACACCGCTGGTCACAGGCCTTCAGTCTGAAAAGCAACCCTCCCCCACCACCCTCTGTCTTCTACCTTCGAGCCAGTTCTCTCCCCAAAGGGTAATTCTACTGCCACAACATACACGTTTAAAATTATGACACCAGTTTCAAAAGTGTAACAAGAGCCTATTCCTGATTGGGGAATCGGGGCCAGGGAATCAATAAAATGAAATGTTGCAAGGTTCGGTAAATTGGAGATTCAGTTCAGTGCATCACTAAATGAAAACAATTCAGCAGGGCAATCGTACGTGGAAGAAGTGATTCAGGGAACAATTAAATGGAAGGAATGGATGCAGGGCAACAATAATTAGAGAATCTATGCAGCGGCTTAGATCTAAATTGGGCAGGATAATACTAAAAGGGAGAGTAGGTGCAGTTTCAGGATTTGTGCAGGATTGTTAAATGGGAGAAATGGTGCAGACCAGCGGAGTCATAAACAGTCATACAATCACAGAGATGTACACCATGGAAATAGACACTTCAGTTCAACTTGTCTATGACTCAGTCTTAGAATTCTGCCAGTGCTCCACAAAAATGGAGAATCATTCCAAGGAACTACTAAATGGAAGGATTGGGCAAGGGCTTATCGAAATAAGAGAATTGGGATTGGGGCATCTGATATTGTCAAATTAGTGCAGTTAGAACTAAATGTGAGAGTTTCAGTTTCTCAGTGAATGGGAGAATTTGTGCAGTGTAACACTAAATGGGAGAATTGGGACATGATAATGCTTTATGTGGGAATGAGAGTAGGGCACCCCTAAATTGGGCGAGGGCATCAGTCGGTATGAGGATTGGTGTCAGGCAAAACTGAATGGAGAACTTGTTCAGGACGTCAGTAATTGAGGGAAATGGTGCGAGGCAACACTGGATTGAAGAATTGATGCGAGATATCAGTAAATGAGAGAGCTGGTGCAAAGTGGAGCTAAATTAGAGAATTGGTGCATGGCGACAGTAAATGGGAGAATTAGAGTAGCGCACCGTTAAATGGTAGAATCGGGCTCGGGCATAAATAAATGGAAGGCTTAGTACAGGGACATGAACAAATGGGAGATTTGGTGGGAAACAATAAATGGGAGATTGGTGCACAGTGCCGTTGCATTAGAAAATTGATGGGAGTGCCAATATATTGGAAAATTGGAGCAGAGCATGTCTAAATTGGGGAATAGGGGCCAGGGAAACAATAAAAAGAAGAAATGTTACAAGCATCGGTAAATTGGAGATTCAGTTCAGTGCATCACTAAATGAAAAAAAAACACAGCAAGACAACCGTACGTGGAAGATGTGTATCAGGGAACAACAAAATGGAAGGAATAGATACAGGGCAACAATAATTGGAGAATTCATGCAGGTGCCATTAAATTCGAAGTGGGAGGATTGAGGCAGGATAACTTCAGTGGGTGAGTTGGTGAAATTCCAGAATTAGTGCAGGATTGGTAAATGGGAGAATTGGTGCAGGGAAGCGGAGCACTAATTACAGCCTTAGAGATGTACAGCACGGAAACAGATCCTTCGATCCAACTTGTCCACGCCTAAATTTAAGAATTCTCCACTAAATTGGAGAATCATTGCAAGAAACTACGAAATGGAAAAGTTGGGATAGAGCTTATCGAAATGTGAGAGTTTGCAAGAGGGCATCAGATAATGGGTGAATTAGTGCAGTTCACCACTAAATGGGTGAGTTATGCTGTGTTGCACTAAATGGGAGAATTGGGGCAGGGAGATTTAGAGTAGCGCACCCCTAAATTGGGCGACGGCATGAGTCAGTATGAGGATTGGTTTAAGGCAACACTGAGTGGAGAACTTGTTCAGGACGTCAGTAAGTGGGGGAAACGGTGTTAAACAACACTGAATTGGAGAATTGGTGTGGGGCATCAGGAAATGAAAGACCTGGTGCAGGGAGCTGATAACTTCGAGAATTGGAGCAAATGGGAGAACACGGGCAGTGAATCAGGAAAGAGGACAAATGTTGCAAAGGGTTAGTGGTCGAGATTCAATACAGTGCACCACAAAATGGGGGTGTTGGTGCAGTTCACCACGAAAGGGGGGATATTTGCAGTTTGGGCAATTTGTAGATATGATGCATGGATAGCCAAGATTAGAGAATTCTGTCAGCGGTCTACTAAACGGGAGAATTGTTGCAGGGAAATACTGAATGGAAGACCTGGAGCTCAATTACAGAATGGGTGTATGGCACCAGGAAATGGGAGAATTATGGTAGCGCACCCTTAAATGGGAGAATCGGGCTCGGGCATCAGTAAGTATAAGAGGTAGTACAGGAGTATGAGTCAATTCGAGATTTGGTGGGTTTCACTAAATGGGAGATTCGGTGCATAGTGTCATTACATTGGAAAATTGGTGGGAGTGTCTGTACATGAGATAATTGGAGTAGAGCATGTCTAAATTGGGGACTAGGGGCCAGGAAATCAATAATAAGAAATGTTGCAAGCATCGGTAAATGGGAGAGTCAGGTCAGTGCATCACTAAATGAACAAATATAATCAGCAGGGCATCCGTACGTTGGAAATGTGTATCAGGGAACAACTAAATGGAAGCAATTGATGCAGAGCAACAATAATTGGAGAATTCATGCAGGTGCCGTTAAATTCTAAGTGGGAGGACTGGGGCAGGATAACCTCAATGGGTGAGTTGGTGAAATTCCCGAATTAGTGCAGGATTGGTAAATGGGAGAATTGGTGCATGGAAGCGGAGCACTAATTACAGCCTTAGAGATGTATAGATCGGAAACAGATCCCTCAGTCCAACCCAAATTTTCACGCCCAAATTTAAGAATTCTGTAAGCTCTACACTAAATTGGAGAAGCATTGCAATAAAATACAAAATGTATAAATTTCGAAAGGGCTGATCGAAATGTGGTTTTTTCAACAGGACATCAGATAATGGGTGAATTAGTGCAGTTCAGTGCGAATTGGGTGAGTTATGCTGTGTTGCAACTGCATGGGAGAATTGGGGCAGGACAATACCTTTTGGGAGATTTAGAATAGCGCACCCCTAAATTGGGCAAGGGCATCAGTCAGTATGAGGATTGGTTTAAGGCAACACTGAGTGGAGAACTTGTTCAGGACATCAGTAATTGTGGGAAATGGTGCTAAGCAACACTGAATTGGAGAATTTGTGTGGGGTATCCGGAAATGAAAGACCTGGTGCAGGCTGCCAATAACTTCGAGAATTGGAGAAACTGGGAGACCCCGCGCAGTGAATCAGTAAATAGGACAAATGTTGTTCAGGATTAGTGGTCAAGATTCAATACAGTGCACTACGAAATGGGGGAGTTGGTGCAGTTCACCACTGAAGGGAAGATATGTGAAGGATCGGTAATTTGGAGATTTGATGCAGGGTTCTCCAAGATTAGAGAATTCTGACAGCAGACTACTAAATGGGAGAATTGTGGCAGGATAATACTAAATTGAAGACCTGGTGCACAGTGGAGCTAAATTCGAGAATGGGTGCATGGCACCAGGAAATGGGAGAATTAGAGTAGCGCACACTTAAATGTTCTAATCGGGGTCGGGCGTCAGTAAATGGAGGAATTAATACAGGGATATGAGGAAAAGGGAAATTTGATGGAAACACTAAATGGGAGAATCAGTGCAGATTGACATTCCGTCAGAACATTGGAGAGAGTGCCAACGTATTTTCTATAATACAGGAGGAAGTAGTGACGCTGCTCCAGCTCCTTTATTTTCTATAATACAGGAGGAAGCAGTGACGCTGCTCCAGCACCTTTATTTTCTATAATACAGGGGGAAGCAGTGACGCTGCTCCAGCTCCTTTATTTTCCATAATACAGGAGGAAGCAGTGACGCTGCTCCAGCTCCTTTATTTTCTATAATACAGGAGGAAGCAGTGACGCTGCTCTAGCTCCTTTATTTTCTATAATACAGGAGGAAGCATAGACGCTGCACCAGCTCATTTATTTTCTATAATACAGGAGGAAGCAGTGACACTGCTCCAGATCCTTTATTTTCTATAATACAAGAGGAAGCAGTGACACTGCTCCAGCTCCTTTATTTTCTATAATACAGGAGGAAGCAGTGACGCTGCTCCAGCTCCTTTATTTTCCATAATACAGGAGGAATTAGAGACGCTGCTCCAGCTCCTTTATTTTCTAAAGTACAGGAGGAAGCAGTGACACTGCTCCAGCTCCTTTATTTTCGATAATACAGGGAGAAGCAGATACGCTGCTACAGCTCCTGTATTTTCTATAATACAGGAGGAAGCAGAGACGCTGCTCCAACTCCTTTATTTTCTGTAATACAGGAGGAAGCGGTGACGCTGCTCCAGCACCTTTATTTTCTATAATACAGGAGGAAGCAGAGATGCTGCTCCAGCTCCTTTATTTTCTATAATACTGGAGGAAGGAGAGACGCTGCTCCAACTCCTTTATTTTCTGTAATACAGGAGGAAGCGGTGACGCTGCTCCAACTCCTTTATTTTCTATAATACAGGAGGAAGCAGAGACGCTGCTCCAGCGCCTTTATTTTCTATAATAGAGGAGGAAGCGGTGACGCTGCTCCAACTCCTTTATTTTCGATAATACAGGAGGAAGCAGAGATGCTGCTCCAGCTCCTTTATTTTCTATAATACTGGAGGAAGCAGTGACGCTGTTCCAGCTCCTTTATTTTCTATAATACAGGAGGAAGCAGTGACGCTGCTCCAGCTCCATTATTTTGTATAATACAGGAGGAAGCAGTGACGCTGCTCCAGCTCCTTTATTTTCTACAATGCAGGAGGAAGCAGAGACGCTGCTCCAGCTCCTTATTTTCTATAATACAGGAGGAAGCAGAGACGCTGCTCCAACTCGTTTATTTTCTATAATACTGGAGGAAGCAGAGACGCTGCTCCAGCGCCTTTATTTTCTATAATAGAGGAGGAAGCGGTGACGCTGCTCCAACTCCTTTATTTTCGATAATACAGGAGGAAGCAGATATGCTGCTCCAGCTCCTTTATTTTCTATAATACTGGACGAAGCAGTGATGCTGTTCCAGCTCCTTTATTTTCTATAATACAGGAGGAAGCAGTGACGCTGCTCCAGCTCCTTTATTTTGTATAATACAGGAGGAAGCAGTGACGCTGCTCCAGCTCCTTTATTTTCTATAATACAGGAGGAAGCAGTGACGCTGCTCCAGCTCCTTATTTTCTATAATACTGGAAGAAGCAGAGACGCTGCTCCAGATCCTTTATTTTCTATAATACAGGAGGAAGCAGAGACGCTGCTCCAGCTCCGTTAATTTCTGTAATACAGGAGGAAGCAGTGACGCTGCTCCAGCTCCTTTATTTTCTATAATACAGGAGGAAGCAGTGACGCTGCTCCAGCTCCTTTATTTTCTGTAATACAGGAGGAAGCAAAGACGCTGCTCTAGCTCCTTTATTTTCTGAAACACAGGAGGAAGCAGTGACGCTGCTCCAGCTCCTTTATTTTCTATAATACAGGAGGAAGCAAAGACGCTGCTCTAGCTCCTTTATTTTCTAAAACACAGGAGGAAGCAGTGACGCTGCTCCAGCTCCTTTATTTTCTATAATACAGGAGGAAGCAGTGACGCTGCTCCAGCTCCTTTATTTTCTATAAGACAGGAGGAAGCAGTGACGCTGCTCCAGCTCCTTTATTTTCTATTATACAGGAAGAAGCAGAGGCGCTAGAGTAATTTCGGTTGTCTGGTCTGCCGGGACGAGCTGGAACAGAGGGTCTGTTTCTGTGCTCGGCACCTCCGAAATCCTGATGAAGGACCTTTGCCCGAAACTTCGATTTTCCTGCTCCTCGGATGCTGCCTGACCTGCTGTGCTTTTCCAGCGCCACTCTGATCTAAGCTCTGAAATGCACTCTTTCAGAGTTCCATCAACCTCATCTCATGCACTTCTCATTCAGGTGACTTCTCCTGCCTTCCGAAGGTACACAAATCTAACACACCCGGATGTCCCATCATATTAGGCAATAGGACCGATGTGTGAACCTCACTGCCGATGTCAAATGCATCTTGAAACCCATGAGGCAGGGAACCCCCAGCTTCTGCCACGACAGAACATTGGGACACAGGCAGATTTCAACCTCACACCTTCAAGGCTGAATCTGAGCTGAGGGGGCACCTATTGTTAAAGATTTACCTGGGAATTTAGCTATTTTTACATATGGTTTACAAATGAAAGAACAAAATCTAACATGGTATTTCTAACAGAATACAGACTGAACAGACAATACACTTTTAATTTTAAAAAATTCATTTCAGTGGCATTCCTCTGTAATCTTTTACTATAAATTCTGTGTCTGTGATGTTATGCTCCACGTCCAACTGATGAAGGAACAGCGCTCCAAAAGCTGGTACTATCAAATAAACCTGTGACTATAACCTGATGTTGTGTGATTATTGAAATTTGTCCATCCCAGTCCAACACCAGCACCTCCAAATCTTTACTACATATTGTTTACACTAACTCACACGCAGTTCAGGTCAGTTTAGCACAATGACCCTGTTCCTCTTTCTGTGAGGTTCCCTGTGTATATTAACAGAGTTAATGGGCCCTGAGAGGATGAATACATTGTCTTTATCCTGTCAGTTTAAACAGTTGAACATATCAGTTTGAAGCCAATGGAAGAGGAGATTGTCTTTTTCTGTACAATTTCAGTGCAGAACGTTCAGCCATAAACTGTCTTTGCAAAAGTGGGGATTGAAGGCAATTCTCACTGAGCAACATTAATACAGAAAACAGAATTCCGAGTTCCTGTTATCAATTGGTGAAGGAACTGGGATGAGAAAACCACTTGTGGTGTGGTGCCGTGCCTCAGTTTGTGAACTTGTCTCCATCATAAACAGCCCACCAAATTTCACATCGTCGTGGTGCCTGTGTATTTTACCAAATGCATGGTTGTTTCAACATCTCCCAAGTCAGCGTTGCTCATTAGTCAACCATGCGTCCTGTTTGAGTGACAGCCTGTTTTGGTGATCCTGATCTGCTCCCTGGTTAGTTCCTCCAGTGGATATTGTTTATTCCGAACTATTAATTCAATCTGGAGTTTCCTTCCTGTGTTTGACAAGAACTTCTGCTTCTCCTCCTCCTTTATTACGCCCCGTTCATTTCCAGTTTGTTGGGAATAACGAGGTGAGCCAGGAGACATGGCAGACTCGCCGGTGAATGTTGTAGTAATGGCGCAGACACTAAGAGCTGTTCACCCTAATTCTCTGCTGTCAACATTCATTCATTCCACACCAGCAGGAAATACTTCATTGCTGTCCTATCGTTGTGGTTTGCCCTGTGATTGTGGTTTCTTTTCTTGTGGATTATGAAGTCTATTTAGAACTCAAAAGAATCATAATATTTTGAGGAAGGAATGACTCCTCACCTCAGGCATAAGTGCCAGACACATTATTCGGAGAATGTGAGCCCAATCCCACACATGCTACCGAGGGGGCAGAAAGCCTGTTCGCTGGTCCACTCTCAATTTGTCTCCGAATGTCAGACTTTTCAAAGATCAGAAATGGGAAATGAGGAATATGGGCAGACCGAGAGTCCGAGAATGTGAAAGAGGGTCAGGTACATTCACAGAGAAAGAAAGAAATATGGAGACGCATATTGAGGGAGATACTGAAAGGACCAATTCTCCAATCGACATGGCTGCTGACTGACAGAAACAAATAGGAATAAAAAGGTAACTATTAAGCACAGCCTTTCACCAGCTCCGGGCAACGGAAGGATTCTGACAGCCAACAAAGTCATTTTGAATTTTCAATATTGACGGTTGGAAGCTAATGAAAGATTTTGATAAATATTCTGACAGGGAAAACTGATCATTTTACCAAAAATAAAGTACAGAAATGTAGAAGTAACCTCGCTCTGCCGATATGAAGCGTTAACTCTGTTTCTGTCCACTGTCCTACTGAGTTTTTCTTTCAAATCTTGGTTTTGGTTCAGATTTCAAAAATCTGCAGTACTTTGTTTCATGTTATTCTTAACAACGTTTGGGAAAAAACCAATGACCTGACGGCTTCAGAAACTCGGTCAGAAATAATGTTAGCAAGATATCTTTGCAGAACACATCGCCCATTCCCTGACCAGGAATCACCCTTTCCCCTTCACAGAGTGCACCAACTCCTAACTGTGAGATTAAAAGGGAAGGGGACAGAAGCTGTCGCATTTATTCTCAATGAAACTACATATACATTTCATTTTGGATCATTTTCGATGCACATAAGTTTCTCGTTGTCTTCGAGGTTTTTTTTACAATGTAGGAAAATACCATTCGGCCCATCGTGCAATATGGCTCATCAGATAGTCATCTGTTTACGATCCAGTGCCCAGCTTTGGCACGATACCTTGTGTGTTCTGATTTTTTCAAAGCAAAATTCAGAAAAGATTATCCCTGTGATTTTAAACGAGACAACAATGGGAGGGAGTTATACACCGTCATACTGAAGTGAAATCGCCTCGAGCAACCCATTCACATTTTCACCCATAGAGTGAGTCACAGATACACATTCCCGGAGGTGGGGAGGTGGGGGTGGGGGAAGGGGGTGGAGGGCAGAGGTTTCGGGATTACACCAGCTCCTTGTGCTTCAGTTCCACTCTCCACCTACTTAAGAACAACCCGCTCCCCCCACGCACCCACCCACACATACACAAGATTCTCCGACAAAAGGCAGATTTAGGTGTAACTAAAGCCAGTTTTACAGACAATGAGAGACGTTGCGATGAGCTGGAATTTAAAATGGACAATTGCCTCACATGCAACTTTCAAATTTGAAAACACACTGATCCAAAGTCTGCAGCTCCTCAAAATCTGTCGCACATTGAGGTACAATACTCCCAAATTCGAGACCCACTGATCCAATCCCTGCAGTACATTGTACACAAATCAGGAAGGATTCGAACCACGAAAAGTCAGAGGCATTATCCATGATGTCTGTGGCCCAACTGCAGCCGGTGGTACGACAGGGAGTCGATATGAAATGGAAACATGGACACCGGGGGAAACAGTATTCACAAGGTGAATAATCATTAAAAATAATTATCGTCACTGTTTCACATCGGATGTCTCACTTCGTGAAGCAAAGTCTTTCAATGGCCAAGGAAACATATTTGCCCTCAGGTACCTGCTTCAGGGTCGCCTGTGCCTCTGCTGGAAGTTACCATCATTTTATTCACAGTCACTCCGCGATTTTTTGATTCACTAAAGTGAAATATCTTTTCATACCTTCCGTCATGCCCTCTTCCAGTCAAGATCCTGAACCAATCCAGTGAGAAACCTCTGTTGATTTGAATCCCGGGATGGAGAATCAGACGAGATGAACAGCGCCTTTTATTGGTGGAACCCCTTCACTGCAACCTCACGCCTCAAAACGTGTCTCTGCCCGCGTGGACCTGTTCTGTCCATTCCTGTATTTCACCGACTGACCAACATCAGATTACCACAGCTCCACTTTCTTTACTTTGAAACCCAAGGCGATAATATGAAGCGTTTGCAAAATTGCAGAGAGAAACGTTGTTGCCGAAGGTGGTTATGAAGGGATGGACAGGCACAAGGGTGTGTACAATTCAAGTCGCTTTGGATCCTGTCAGCATTACCGGGGGCCGGTACTGAAGATGCTGCCAGGACTATTCAGTTTCCACGTCAATTCTTGTTTTTGGTTCAGATTTCCAACATCTGCATTTCTTCGTTTTTTGTTAAACTTTAAAACGGTTGGCACAAAACCGATGTTCTGCACGCTTTGGAAAAGTGGTCAGAAATATTCTTACCAAGATCTGTGTGCAGAACAAAGCACGCATTCCTTGATCGGGAATAGAACCCGTGTCACAGCGGCGAGAGCGCCAAATGCTGCCTACTAGACTCCAAGGGAAGGCAGAAGGCGCCCTTGCATTTATTCGGAATGAAAACACTTTTGCCTTTTCATTTCTGATCAGTCTTGCTGCAGATTAGGTCCTCCTTGCCTTCGAGCTTTCACAGAGTGGGAAGGGACCCTTCGGCCCAACGAACATTGCAGCTCATCAGGCATCAATGTATTCCAGTCCCAGTTTCTAGTTTTGGCTCAAAATGTTATGTGTACTGATGTTTCCAGAGCAAATATCAACGCGATTCTCACTGTGAATTTAAACGACACGACAATGGGACTGAGGTTTGACATGGTCACACTGTGTTGTAACCCCCTTGAGGAACTGAACCTCATTTTCACCCACAGAGAGAGACACACAGAAACATATCCCGAGAGGAACAGATGTCTCAGGATCATACCAGCTCCTTGTGCTTCACTTCCGCTCTCTGCTCCACACAACAGCTTCTCTGACAAAGGCAGCTTTAGATGGAACACTCGCCAGTTTGACAGACAATGAGAGATGTTGAGCTGAACTGGAATTTAAAATGGACAATAGACCTCAATGCAAGTTTTAAATTCGAAACCACACTGACCCAAACCATTCAGATCCTCAGAACCTGACAAAACAGGACCAGCCATACACCTCTCTGACATTGAGCTGTCATGGACCCAAAAGCAACATTCAATTTGAATCCATTCCCTGCAGCTCGAAAGAACCGAAGGAAATAGCAACTAACAACATGCAATTGGCAGAACTAACACGTTACACTCGAGACATGTAGGATGTAAACCTACAATCGTCTGATTCAAAGTCAGATGTTTAATCTGTTGCTTCACTAGCCGGATGCACACACACACGCTGGACACCTTTCCATATGTGATGTAAACATGGAGATCTGGGAAACAACATTCATAAGGTGATCAATCAGCAAAAATAATCCACTTTGTGTAACAGGGCCTTTCAATGGCAAAGCAAATACATTTGTCCTCAGGTGCCAGCTTCAGTGTCGCCTGTTCTGCTGGACGTCTCCAGCATTTTATTCACAGTCACTGCGCTATCTTATGATGCACTCCACTGACATGTACTCTCATACTTGGATCTAGTGTCACTTCCAGTCAAGATCCTGAACAAATTCAGCGAGAAATCTCTGGTCATTTTCAGCTTGGAATTTGGAATCAGACGATTTGAACGAAGGCTTTATTGGGGCCGCCCCATCACCGCAAAACAACGCCTCAAAACGAGCCGCTGTTAGTATCAAACTGTTCTGTACCTTCCTGCAGTAAATCAGGTTAGCACAGCTCCGCTTTCTTCACATTGAAACCAGGGCGGCAATATGAATTGTTTGGAAACTTAGAGAGAGAAACATTGCTGCTGAAGATGATGATGACGTGAAGTTCATACACAGAGTCTGGACAGATCAGGTCACAAGTGTTACTGTCAGCTTCAGTAAGGTCACTGGTTCGGAGTCTGAGTTTGTAATGCCCAGACCTGGATACAACTCCCAGTCAGGAAATGAAGATTTATTCCTCTTCTTGTGAATTATCTTATTGAAAATTAACTCCTGCTTCCTCACAGAACCCAGACTCAGACCAACCCGGTGATTGTTTGCATCTATCTAGAAGGATAATAGCAACAGATACACGAGAGAACTGCAACCACAAATCACCCATCTAGGACCTCGCCTTTCTGAGTTGGAAATATCTCGCTGCTCCTACAGTGCTTTTGGGTCTAGATTCTGGAACTCCCTCCCTAACAGTATCAAGGCTGAGGTCCATGGAGCAGAGTGATTGAAATAAAATGAAAGGTAAAGACGACTGGAAGGCTTGAATCAGTAAGTGAGAGAGGAGCTCGTGGAGCAAGGCTCAATGTTAGAACTAAAAGATTAGCCGATGCTGCCCACTGTTTGTACTGACTCACACAACACTCCTGATCCATTCACCACAATGACCCTGAGCTCTTGGGGTGATATTCCCTCTGTACATATTAACGCAGTTCATGGTCTCCAGGAGGATCAACGCATCCTCTTTATCCTGTCAGTTTAATGAAGATGGAGGTATCAGTTTGAACCCAACGCAAGAAGAGATTGTCTCTTTCTGTGCATTTTCACTGGGGAGTGTCCAGATGTGAACTATTCTTTTCTGTATAAGAGGAGGCTGATTTAAATTCTCACCGAACAACTTTCAACCCGAAACAAATGTCCGAGTTACTCTGATTGAATAGTTAATGAACTGCAGATCTGGATTTGGAGAGCAGTGTCTGCGCTGTCTCCGTGGATTAATTAGTTAAAGCGCCTGGTAATAACCAGACCAGGACAGTGTCAAATCCTGGCATTGCATGTCCTGTATATTGAAGGTTCTTTGCTTAACCATCTCGTAAATGCCATTGTGTTGACCCACCATACCGAAAGATACGGCTCAGCATCCTTCTCGTGTTTGAGCTCAGCCCATTGGTATTTCATGTTACCACGTCCTACCGCCTCCTGTGGCCCCATCAGTCAATGCTCTATCTTTCTAATTCCACTTTTATTCTCCCTCCTTCATTCCCAATTTGTTGGGGATAACGAGGTGAGGCAGGAGACACTGCAGATATCCCAGCAATGTTGTGGTGATAGCATACACTACAAGATGTTCAAGAAAGGATCAAGACAAAAGATGGAAAATTATAGGCCAATTAGCCTAACCTCAGTTGTTGGTAAAATTCTAGAATCCATCATTAAGGATGAGGTTTCTAAATTCTTGAAAGAGCAGAGTCTGTTTAGAACAAGTCAACATGGATTTAGTAAGGGTAGGTCATGCCTGACAAACCTGTTGGAATTCTTTGAAGAGGTGACAAGTCGGTTAGACCAGGGAAACCCAGTAGATGTGGTCTATCTAGACTTACAAACGGCCTTTGATAAGGTGCCACACGGGAGGCTGCTGAGCAAGATGAGGGCCCATGGTGTTCTAGGTGAGCTTCTGGGATGGATTGAGGATTGGCTGTCTAACAGAAGGCAGAGAGTTGGGATAAAAGGTTCTTTTTCAGAATGGCAGCGGGTGACAAGCGGTGTCCCACAGGGTTCAGTGTTGGGGCCACAGCTGTTCGCATTATATATTAATGATCTGGATGAAGGGACTGGGGGCATTCTAGCGAAGTTTGCAGATGATACGAAGTTAGGTGGACAGGCAGGTAGTACTGAGGAAGTGGGGAGGCTGCAGAAGGGTCTAGACAGTTTGGGAGAATGGTCTAGGAAATGGCTGATGAAATTCAACGTGAACAAATGCGAGGTCGTGCACTTTGGCAAAAAAAATAAACGCACGGACTACTTTCTAAACGGTGAGAAAATACGTAAAGCGAAAGTACAAAGGGATCTGGGAGTGCTATTCGAAGATTCTCTCAAGGTCAACATGCAGGTTGTGTCCGTGATTAGGAAAGTGAATGCAATGTTGTCACTTATCTCAAGAGGGTTGGAATATAAAAGCACCATTGTGCTACTGAGACTTTATAAAGCTCTGGTTAGGCCCCATTTGGAGTACTGTGTCTAGTTTTGGGCCCCACACCTCAGGAAGGACATACTGGCATTGGAACGTGTCCAGTGGAGATTCACAGGGATGATCCCTGGAATAGTTGGTCTAACATATGAGGAACGGCTGAGGAACTTGGGATTGTATTCATTGGAGTTTAGAAGATTAAGGGGAGACTTAAGAGAGACGTACAAGATAATACATGGCTTGGAAAGGGTGGACGCTAGGAAATTGTTTCCGTTAGGTGAGAAGACTAGGACCCGTGGACACAGCCTTAGAATTAGAAGGGGGTCAAATCAGAACAGAAATGCGGAGAAATTTCTTCAGCCAGATAATGGTGGGCCTGTGGAATTAATTGTCACAGGGTGCAGTGGAGGCTGGGACGCTAAATGTCTTCAAGGCAGAGATTGATAGATACTTGTTGTCTCGAGGATTTAAGGGCTACGGGGAGAATGCGGGTAAGTGGAGTTGAAATGCTCATCAGCCATGATTGAATGGCGGAGTGGACTCGATGGGCCGAATGGCCTTACTTCCACTCCTAAGTCTTATGGTGTTATGGTCTAATGATAGCCCTCATTTTCTGCTGTTTCCATTCATTCGTTCAATTGAAGCAAAGACTTCACTTAAATCATATAATTGGGGTGAAATTGTTTTTGTTTGGTGGATTATGAATTCTATTAAGAATTGTAAAAGCTCATAATAATTTGAGTGAAGAAATGTCACCTTACCACAGGCCTCAGTGACATAGACTCTACCCGGAGAATGCGAGTACAGTTCTACACACTCTACCCAGGGACGGGGAAAGCCCGTTAGTAGGTCTACTCTCAAACTATCTCCGAATGTCAGACTTTCCAAAGAGCAGAAATGGTAAATAAGGGATATTGATAGACAGAGAGTGGGAGAATGTGGAAGAGAGTGAGGTGGATACACAGAGGAAATGATAGACGAGTAGAGACGCATATTGAGGTACTGCCTGGAAATAGAAACTCTCCATTTAAAATGGGTGCTCACTGACAGAAAGGGGAATAAAAAAAGAACAATTGAAGGCCAGCGTTTCACCAGCTAAAGGCAACATAATCAGCATTACACCCGGAAAAGTCAGTTGACATTCAGAAAGTTGACATTTCTCGGCTAATATAATATTCTGATAAATATGCTGATTTGCGAAGTAAAACTGACAATTACACTCGCATTAAAACATTAAAATGCATAACTAGTCTGGTTCTGTCGATCTGAAATATTAAACCTATTTCTCTCCACAGATGCTGCCAAGTCTGCCGAGTTTCTCTGTCAATTTCCGTTTCTGATTCAGAATTCCAGCATTCGCAGTGCTGTGTTTAAAGTTACTCTGCATTAAGTATGGGACAACATTTGATCAATTGTCAGCTCCATACTTCATTCCCTGCTTCGGGAAAGCTGACCCCACGATTAATGATACGAGGAAAACTCCACTTGCTGCAACAGTGAGAAAACTGAATCCTCACCAGGAGGCTAACAGGGAAAGCAAAAAGAAAAGGCACTGTGTGTTTTAATCATAAAACCGCTTTTGTCTTTCCATCTGTGATCATTTTAGCTGCAGATTAGTTTCTCCACTTCTTCCGATTTTACAGCGAGAAAAAGACCTTTCGGCCCATCTGCTGTGCGGGTCATTGGACTTCCATCTATTCTAGTCCCAGTTCCCATAAACCTGCTTTTCTGATGTTCCCTGGGTGAATCTAAATGGGATTCTCCCTGTGATCTTAAATGACACAACAATGGGACTGAAGTTGGACATGTTCACGTTATGTTGTAACACCGCCGTGGAACTCAACCGCATATTTACCCACAGATGGAAACAAACAGAGGTCTCAGGATTAGTCCCGTTCCATATGCTTCACATCCGCCAGTTTCTCCGACCAGCTCACCGCAGCTGGTCAAAGAGGTCTGCAGCACAGAAAATGCCCTTCGGGCCATCAAGTCTGCACCAGTCGAAGACTGACCCCTGACTGTTTTCATCTCGTTTTCCAACGGTTCGCTCGTAGCTCCAACAAAGTTGGGATGGAATTGTTCAATTCATAGTGTCTCAACTTTCTTTGGGGATTTCTGCGTGTTTCACTCTGAAAGGCAGAGGGTTGTGGATTGTCACCATTCCCAACCTGTCTGAAATGTCTTGTTTCCCTTCTCCTGTGTTTTGTATGTGAAAGATGAAGATAGGGTGTAATCTCCCTTTTTATTTGTTGACATTACTGAATCGTAACCGGTAGGATTCCAGGCTGCGGGGGTAAACCCAAATGAATTTCAAGTCCCTTGCCTTAAACACATATCGGCGATTACAGAACCACACTGTCCTCTTCATTTTCCAGATGTCTCTCATTGTGGAGCTGAGGAAGAGTGAATCATTATCGGTTTTGTTTGAATCCAATCACTTCACAGTTTGCAAAAGCGTTACATTTTGGTGCATGGTGGGTCTGGTTGTATCATCCTGATAGATGGTACGGACATTCATTTAAAACCAAGAACAGGAAATGCAAGAGAAACTCAGCAGATCTTACAGTATCTATGCAGAGAAAATCAGAGACATCATTTCAAAACTTCATCAGAACTCGGTAATCTCCCACAGGTCCTGCCAAACCCGTTAGATTCGACAGCAGCTTCTGTTTTTGCTTCAAATTCCAAAGAATCCACAGTTCTTTACATGAACCATTAAAGCAATGCAGAAACTTCTTTGTGGTTCCTCACACGAAAGGGTTCCGTTTGGAGAACATTTTCCTGACCCCACTCGACACACGAAACTGTGCAGCATCCAAAAACAGATGCAGCAAGAACAACCATCGCTGTCGACCTGGGGGCTCTTGAACCAGGAACCTTTCTTTTAACAGTCGAATGCGCTGAAACGTCTAACCTAACACCTTGCACGATCCTGTAAAGCAGGCTGTGACTGACTTCTCACTTCAGTCTGCCCTTCCCAGAACGCCAACTGTCCTCTATCAGTTTTACTTTACCAGAATATAGACTGAGACATTCATTATGGCGACATGGGAACAGTGTGATCCCACCCACTACAGACACACCCATGTCACTGGGAACCATCTCTCCTCCAACCGGGACCATCTCCCTTCGAGCCTCCCAGTATCTTGTGTGGTCCCGAGTTCTTTCATTGATCTAGAATCCAGATGAGATTTGTATTCCTCATGTACAGGAACGAGAATTCTTTCAATGTCTCCGATCAGTTCATGTGGCGTCCTCTTAAAGAAGGGGAAGGTGTCTTGACTGTTTCTGCTCAGCCCGACAGTTCAGCCTTCTTCATTCTCCTCTGCTTCCATTTCCCAAAAAGTTCCCGAAGGTTCACAAAGCTGGAAACTGTGTTATTCGGGTTGCGCCTTTAACATGTGTGCACCTGCCAACTGACAATATTTTCCCAAAATCTCTTCACAATCCTCTGTCTTGCACCGTGTCCATGGATGAGAAGTCCCGTTTTGTGGAGAGATTCCCGAGGCTGGTGAGATTCTCTTTGAAGTAAAGATGGTTAACCGGCAATTTCCTGCGGCTGTTTATAATGATGGGAGTGGGAACCGTCGGCCTGGGCACTTTGACGAGCAGGAGCAAGTGTTACCACTAACCAGAGGCAGTGAACAGAGGGACTGGGATTAAAGGAATCTAATGAAAAGCAGCGCTTCTGCGCAGTACATTCACAGAATACTGCAGGAGCTCGATGGGTCCAGCAGTATCTGTGAGTGTGGTATATTGTTGATTGAGAATTTTATAAAGTCATGAGGCAGACGGACAGAGAAAAGAGTCAGTGTGTAATTTTTCACAAGGCACATGAGTTCAAAGCGAGGTAACATTGGTTTATTGTGAGAACAGTAATATTTAAAGGGGATGTGAGGGACACTTGTTTTGAAGACAGACACTTCCGTGTGTACAGAATGAATTGCCATATTTAGGGGCAGAGACGGTGCGCTCACAACATTTCAAAGGCATCTGAAAGGGTTCGGAGAGATAAGGGAAAAATTTGGCAAATATTGGTTAGATTAATTTCGGTTATCTGTTTAGCAGTGGCAAGTTAGATAGCAGGGTCTGTTTCCGTGCTTGGCAACTCTGAGACGCTCCAGAAGCTGACACCAGCTTGAATCGACCATTTGCTAAAAAAAGAGTGCTGTTTGTTACTCAGCGTGTTTGGCTATTTTTCCTGGAGGGTGGAGTTTGGCCTGAAGAAAAATACCACACAAATTGTTTTACCCCCTCTGCACTCGACCGAATCCAAAAACTGACAGCTCTTAGTGTGGAACAGAAGCAAAACAGAAAAGGCGGATACATTGCCAGACACACTGGCATGCTGACTTTTAGGTAGTGCGATTCGTCTCTGTCATGTACTGCTCACACAAATGGCAGCGAGACAATTCCAAACCGTACTTCCAAACATACTGCTGCTTTAATGCATTGTCAAGTCCCAGAAAGTGCTCAAGTAACAGACAACAAAACAGAACAACAATGAACCATGAGAAGTGAAGATGACCAATTCCATTCTTGATTAAATTGGGTCAACAATGCGCTGGTACCTCCATCTGATGGAGAGGACCAATCCCCAGCCTCCCTGACCAGGACAGTAATGAAGGAAACCAGAGAGCTATAACAACGTTTCACACCGTGATTGCCCACCGTTTCACCACAGCAACAAAAACCGCCGAGCAGATTCAGTGTAGGATATGGTTTCACATCAGCAATGAAATATCAATCCCCACTCACGTTTAGGGAAAACGGTGCCCACCCTAAATTGTCTGGAATCTGAATACCCAGCGCAGGCTGTTTGGGCCCCGGGTTATACTGCTGCACAGACTTTCATATGGACAAAGTCCTTTTCAAAGGGAGGGTTTGTGGCTGTCCAGACGACAATGGCAGCTGTTACCCTCACTCTCACTGCCGTTCCTGGCCGTGTACGGGTTGCCATCCTCACCTTGTTCTCGGGGGTTCAGGGTCCAATACTCTGCTGGAGAAAACCGGAGCGTTTTGGAGCAGAAAGATGTGGAGCCCGTGTGCCTCCTGGAGTTGTTACTGGAATGTTTGGCGGAGCTGGGAAGATGGTTTGCAGCATTTTCCTCACATTTCTGGGTGACATCCTCAGGGCTGCAGAGTCTGTTGTGAAGCGCTGCTGTCCTGGGGCAGTTGGAATTGATTTGGTTTCATTCCCACTGCTTCCGGTTTTTGGGGTTACACACTGGGTCCAGATGAATCTGTTTCTTGCTGGAATCCGCGGATGAGTGCCCTGCTTCTAGAAATTCTCTGGCTGCCTTCTGTTTGCCCTGTCCTATTACTATTGTGCTGTTCTCACCAAACCTTGCTGTCTGGACGGATTGCTACTCGGGACAGCTGGTCCGTGACAATTCGGGACTGCCACACAATTTCTTTGCCAAGAATGATATCCCCACGATTTCATTCCCAGATGTCTGGCACACGAAATTCACAACGAGGATATGTCACCAGGCAATTTGAAAAGCATACTCCCCTTTATTAAAATAAATTGCTGGGAACTGACAGTCAGACTCTTCTGAACACACTGGGTTACAACAGACACATAAACCGACAGCCTCACTCAGACAAAACTCACCAGAACACAACACTCAATACCCATCATGTACAAACGTGGTTGTTAAGATTCCACGCAGCGACTGCATGAAACACTATATCAGAGAAACATGCCGACAACTAGCGAGCTGCATTCATAAAGTTCAACTAATCCATAAACGCCACGGACGGCTTTTCCTTGGAGCTATCCACAGGGCAGTGAGTGTCTCGGATTCCGGGGCTTGGAACTTGGATCACATGACCGTCTGTGACACTGGTTACTTCCGGGTGTGACGTAACTTCTGATGGAACACATGTAACTCTCGATTGCTCATTGAGAAATCCATCCAACATAGCAGCGCCGAGACATATTTCTGTTGTGTTTCTGGTGCTGTTCCTGACATGTCCTCTAGTGCTGAACTTATTCTGTGTTACCTGATGGTTCGGTGAGTGTTTCCATGATCGGATTGTGGGCAGTCATCTGCGGTTTAGCTGCAATAACGTGCGTTGGAAAACCAGGTCCACCAGTCTCTATTTCGTTTTTCTCATATTATGGACAATTGCAACACAGTAAAGTATCGAATAATATTGGGAGATGACATACAAGAGCCGTGTGACATGCACAGCTTTTAGTGACACTTATACAATTGTTACAGATTACCTTCATTCAGTAGATAAGGATGCAGACCGTGATTGGATACAGATAAGGAACAGTGATGAAAGAACTCACCAGCAGATGCAGTTTACAAGCTTACTCGCAGTAACCACAATGTGAAATAAAACGTACAAGAAATAAATAATGTGTGAGTGATAAAAGATGGCAATAATCATGGTTGGGTTTAACTTCCCCGCTCCCACTCCCGGTTCCATTGTCAAGGAAGTTTGGAGAACAATAATCAATAAATCACATATGTCCCATAGAACAGCGCGAGTCATATCTTATCCATCGATTACTTTACAGGTGACTTAGTCTCTGTCTTTTTTTGGAAACCATCTCTTCCATTGTGAGTATCAGGAAAGGCCAAGTGTTTTGCCAGAAAACAAATGTCACTGACATTTATTTGTTTCACATCCAAGAAAACTCAAATCAACAGCTCCCTTGGTCAACTCTATTGGTCATGTTCGCAAAGATATCTGGCAAATTGACAGTTTGATTTTCCTTTCAATAAACAACATGAGGTTGAGTTCCTCGGCGGTGTTACAACATAATGTGACCATGTCCAAATTCAGTCCCATTGTTGTGTCATTTAAGATCACAGGGAGAATCCTATTTAGATTCGTCCTGGTAACATCAGAAACACAGGTTCATGGGAACTGGGACTAGAATAGATGGAAGTCCAGGAGCAGCCTGTGTCTAACCAAATATCTGGCCTGGCTTGCTGACATGGGTTTTCTGAAGGTTGAGCGAGAATGTGCCCGACAGGGGGTTGTTCAAGATGGAATCGGCAGGATTCGACCCTGCATGGGGAAACATCAATGGATCACTAATCCATCGCTTTAATCACTCTGGCACGAACGCCCTTGCGTACCAATAGCTTAATATTTCTTCCAGAACGGAGAATTGTAACCTGAAACACCAGTATTTGGCTTGTCCTGTCCGCAGCATGACCCCAGTATTCACTGTCACCCTCTCTTGGTTCAGAACGGAGGAGGATGCTGGGAGATCAAGTTGAATGACACACACATTGATGAGAGGTAAAGGGGATGGGAAGGATCCATTTTCATGTGCAGAGAGATTCATAAACACAGCAGTGCACCGAGTGTCCTTGTGCTTGACTAACACTTACACCACCAGCTGAATTACAGCCATTGAAGTGCTCTTGAAGAAGACTTTCCATTGGCAAATCTAATGTGCAAAATCAGGTCTAATTGGTTAATCAGATTTCAAAATATGAAATGTTTTCAAATACTCACAGCTGGCAGTAGAGAGTGTAGATCTACCTTCAGGGGTTCATTCTGCTCTGATTTACACCCAGGATAATGTGGGACTAGAGGGCCTCATCACAGCGGAAGGGGTCAAACATTGAAGACTCTGATGGGGAGGATATTCTCTATGAGAGGGCTGTTCGAGTTCTTAATCAGAAATATACCACACTCCAACCGTTATTTCTGTTTCTCTTTTCCCAGATACTGCTAGACCCATCGAGCTCCTGTAGTATTCTTTGAATGTACTGCACAGAAGCGCTGCTTTTCATAAGATTCCTTTAATCCCAGTCCCTCTGGTCACTGCCTCTGGTCAGTGGTAACACTTGCTCCTGCTCGTCAAAGTGCCCATGCCCACGGTTCCCACTCCCATCATTATAAACAGCCGCAGGAAATTGCCGGTTAACCATTTTTACTCCAAAGAGAAACTCACCAGCCTCGGGCATCTCTCCACAAAACGGGACTTCTCATCCCGGGACACGGTGTAAGACAGAGGATTGTGAAGAGATTTTGGGAAAATATTGTCAGTTGGCAGGTGCACACATGTTAAAGGCGCAACCCGAATAATACAGTTTCCAGCTTTGTGAATCTTCGGGAACTATTTGGGAAATGGAAGCAGAGGAGGATGAAGAAGGGTGAACTGTCGGGCTCAGCAGAAGCACTGTGAATGCTGGAATTCTGAATCAGAAACGGAAATTGACAGAGAAACTCGGCAGAGTTGGCAGCATCTGTGGAGAGAAACAGGTTTAATGTTTCAGATCGACAGAACCAGACTAGTTATGCATTTTATTGTTTTAATGCTCAAGTAATTGTCAGTTTTACTTAGCAAATCAGCATATTTATCAGAATATTACATTAGCCAAGAATGTCAACTTTCTGAATGTCAACCGACCTTTCCGGGTGTAATGCTGATTCCGTTGCCTTGAGCTGGTGAAACGTTGGCCTTCCATTGTTCTTTTTTATTCCCCTTTCTGTCAGTAAACACCCATTTTAAATGGAGAGTTTCTATTTTCAGGCTCGCCCTCAATATGCGTCTCTACACATCTATCATTTCTTCTTTCTACCACCTCAAACTCTTCCACATGCTCACACTCTCTCTCACTATCCCTTATTTTCCTTTTGTGCTCTTTGAAAACTCTGACATTCGGAGATAGTTTGAGAGTAGACCTTCTAAATACAATTGCTAGAATTGTTTGGTGCATTAGCCAGAAGGAAATGGGTCTGGGTGGGTTACTCTCTGGAGGGACAGTGTTGGGCCGAAGGGCCTGTTTCCATGCGATAGTGAATCTAATCACCCTGTTCGAAAAACATTCGTGGCGTAGGACGCCACTCAATGGGATAGGAATCAGTGTCCATCCCTATTGACTCCAGAGATTGAGATGTTGAGTTACTTTCCAGAACCCTGGAAGAACTCAAGGTACTGTTCGGGAGGGAGTTCCAGGCTCTAGACCCAAAAGCAATGTAGGAGCAGCGAGATATTTCCAACTCAGAAAGGTGAGACCCTAGATGGGTGATTTGTGGTTACAGTTCTCTCCTGTATCTGTTGCTATTGTCCTTCTAGGTCGATGCAAACAATCATTGGGTTGGTCTGGGTCTGTGTTCTGAGTGTAAGCAGGATTTAGTTTTCAATAAGATAATTCACAAGAAGAGAAATAAATCTTCATTTCCTGACTGGGAATTGTATCCCGTTCTGGGCATTACAAACTCAGACTCCGAACCAGGGTCCCTACTGAAGCTGACAGTAACACTTGTGACCTGATCTGTCCAGACTCTGTGTATGATCTTCACGTCGTCATCATCTTCAGCAGCAATGTTTCGCTCTCTAAGTTTTCAAACAATTCATATTGCCGCCCTGGTTTCAATGTGAAGAAAGCGGAGCTGTGCTATCCTGATTTACTGCAGGCAGGTACAGAACAGTTTGATACTAACAGCGGCTCGTTTTGAGGCGTTGATCTGCGGAGATGGGGCGGCCCCAATAAAGCCTTCGTTCAAATTGTCTGATTCCAAATTCCATGTTGGAAATGACCAGAGGTTTCTCGCTGAATTTGTTCAGGACCTTGACTAGAAGTGACACAAAATCCAAGTATGAAAGTACATTTCAGTGGAGTGCATCATAAGATAGCGCAGTGACTGTGAATAAAATGCTGGAGACGTTCAGCAGAAGAACAGGAGACACAGAAACAGGCACCTGAGGACAAATGTATTTGCTTTGCCATTGAAAGACCCTGTTACACAAAGTGGATTATCTTTGCTGATTGATCACCTTATGAATATTGTTTCCCAGATCTCCATGTTTACATCACATATGGAAAGGTGTCCAGCGTGTGTGTGTGCATCCGGCTAGTGAAGCAACAGATAAAACATCTGACTTTGAATCAGACGATTGTAGGTTTACATCCTACATGTCTCGAGTGTAACATGTTAATTCAGCCAATTACATGTTGTCAGTTGCTTTTTTCGTAGGTTCTTTCGAGCTGCAGGGATTGGATCAGTGTGTATTCAAATGGAATGTTGCTTTTGGGTCTATTACAGCTCAATGTCAGACAGGTGTATGGCTGGTCCTGTTTTGTCAGGTTCTGAGGATCTGAATGGTTTGGGTCAGTGTGGTTTCGAAATTAAAACTTGCATTGAGGTCTATTGTCCATTTTAAATTGCAGCTCAGCTCAACATCTCTCATTGCCTGTCAAACTGGCGAGTGTTCCATCTAAAGCTGCCTTTGTCAGAGAAGCTGTTGTGTGGGGCAGAGAGCGGAAGTAAAGCACAAGGAGCTGGTATGATCCTGAGACATCTGTTCCTCTCGGGATATGTTTCTGTGTGTCTCTCTGTGTGGGTGAAAATGAGGTTCAGTTCCTCAAGGTGGTTCCAACACAGTGTGACCATGTCAAACCTCAGTCCCATTGTCCTGTCGTTTAAATTCACAGTGAGAATCGCGTTGATATTTGCTCTGGAAACATCAGGACCCATAACATTTTGTGCCAAAACTAGAAACTGGCACTGGAGTACATGTTTTTGCCAGTTAGCGGCCATGTCGACCCGAGATCTGATTCTTTCAGGGTCTACCACAAGATGGGTCTCTAATTTTCTGTCTTTATCTCTGTGTATCTAACTCACCCTTTGTCATATTCTTTGACCCTTTATTTGCCAATATCCCTCATTTCCCATTCCTACTCTATGAAAAGCCTGACGTTCAGGGATAGTTTGAGAATGGAGCTGCTGAATTGTTTTCTGGAACCTGGCAGGAGTCTGTAAAACTTGGCTCACATTCTACGGATAATACATCTGCCACTTGGATGTGACATAAGGAGCCATTTCCTCCTCAAAATATTGTAACCCTTTCGAAATTAAAGTGGCATTCCTTATCCAACAGAAAATAAACTACAACAAAGGAGAATATGGAAGCATTAATGACACTGTAAAATGAATGAATGGCGACAGCAGAGAATGAGGGTGATCCACTCGTGGTTTCTGTGCCATAACCACAACATCCCACGGCCTTTCTGAAGTGTCTCCTGACTCCCCTCGTTATTCTCATCAAACCTGGAATGAAGAAGGGAGAATAAAAGTGGAGGAGAAGAAGGAGTGCTTTTGGAACAGCGGCAAGAAATTCCAGGTTGGTGTATTGGCTCAGAAGAACAACATGCACTGCTGGAACTAAACCAGGAAAAAGGAGTGGGTTTGCCAAACCATAACAGGCTCGAACTCAAACAGGATGCTGAGTCCCTTCATCAGTAACACGACCCTTAATAAAATGTGACCCTCCGAGCCTTCAATACAACAAGCGGGCGCAGCTGTGATTGGACCGTATGGTCAGCTGCTAACCAAGGAGGGGTTTTAAATAACTAAGCGACGGCCATATGTGCAGTTCCTTAACCACATGACCACAGTAACTTGGAAATACATTTCTGTATCAATTTTACTCAGTGTGATTTACAATCAAACCCCGCTTTTGCAAAACCAGACATTTGACGGTTGAACATTCTTCAATGCAAAGGCACATAAAAGGGCAAACTTCTTTAACATAGGCTTCAAACAGTATTTGTATCTGTTTAAACTGACAGGACAAAGGGGACATTTTTCATTCTCTTGGAGCGTATTGACGGCTTTAATATACACAGAGGGAATCTCACACAAAGAGGAACAGTGTCATTGCCATGAATTGCCCAGGAATGGTGTGTGAGCCAATGTAAGCAGTTTGCAGTAAAGGCTGACCCATTAGCAGCGACACTGAGCCTTGCACCACCAGATCCAGACTCACTTCCTGCCTCATGCCTCCCAGTCATCATTGTCATTCACGTCAATTTCACTTCACTGCTCCACTTCCCAACTTACTACCGATATCCTGCAGGTGTCCGATTGGAAACTACCACTGTTAGAAACGCATTCCTGGGATAATGATATCACTCAATGGAATAGGACTCGCTGTCCATCCCTAAATCCCCCAGAGATGGAGGAGATGTGTTGCTTTTGTAAACCATTGAACTCCTTCACACGGTGGTACAGCCATTATGCTGCAAGCGCGGGATTTCCTGGATTTACACCCAGAGACACTGAAGGAACACCAACATATTCCCAACTCAGGAAGGTGAGAGGATTGGAGGGAGATTTGAAGGGGTCACTATCGTATCTGTCCGCTGTCATTGTCCTTCTACATGGTTCAAGCAGTCACTGGGCTGATTCTGGAGGGATCCCGGTATGTCTTCTGTGTGGAACGGGGAATGCGTTTTCATTCAGACAATTCACATGAAGAGAATTAAACCTTCATTCTCTGAATGGGAACTGTATCCATGTCTGGACCATACAAACTTTGACTCCTCGGCACGGGCCCCTGGTAATGCTGACAGTATCCAAAGCGACCTGAATTGTACACACCCTTGTGCCTGTCCTTCCCTTCATAACCACCTTCGACAACAAAGTTTCTCTCTTCAATTTTACAAAGGCTTCATATTATTGCCTTGGGTTTGAAAGTAAAGAAAGTGGATCTGTGGTAAACTGATATTGGTCAGTAGGTGTAATGCAAAAATGTACAGTACAGGTTGACGCGGGCAGAGACCCGTTTTGAGGCGTGAGGTTGCAGTGAAGGGGTTCCACCAATAAAAGGCGCTTTTCATCTCGTCTGATTCTCCATCCCGGGATTCAAATCAACAGAGGTTTCTCGCTGGACTGGTTCAGGATCTTGACTGGAAGAGACCATGACGCAAGGTATGAAAAGATATTTCACTGGAGTGAATCAAAAAATCGCGGAGTGACTGTGAATAAAATGAAGGCAATTTCCAGCAGAGGCGCAGGCGACCCTGAAGCAGGTACCTGAGGGCAAATATGTTTCCTTGGGCATTGAAAGACATTGCTTCACGGAGTGGGATATCTGATGTGAAACAGTGACGATAATTATTTTTACTGATTGTTCACCTTGTGAATACTGTTCCCCCGATGTCCATGTGTCCATTTCATATCGACTCCCTTTCGGACCTCCGGCTGCTGTTGGGCCACTGACATCATGGATAATGCCTCTGAGTTTTGGTGGTTCGAATCCTTCCTGATTTGTGTGCAATGTGCTGCAGGGATTGGATCAGTGGGTCTCGAATTTGGGAGTATTGTACCTCAATGTGCGACAGATTTTGAGGAGCTGCAGACTTTGGGTCATTGTGTTTTCAAATTTGAAAGTTGCATGTGAGACAATTGTCCATTTTAAATTCCAGCTCATCGCAACGTCTCTCATTGTCTGTAAAACTAGCTTTAGTTGCACCTAAAGCTGCCTTTTGTCGGAGAAACGTGTGTGTGTGTGCGGGGGGGGGGGGGGGGGTGAGGGGTGCGGAGGGGGGTGGGGGTGTTGTCTGAAGTAGGTGGAGAGCGGTACTGAAGCACATGGAGCTGGTATAATCCTGAAACCTCTGCCCTCCTTCCCCCCACCTCCGGGCATGTGTGTCTGTGAGTCACTCTATGGGTGAAAATGTGAATCGGTTGCTCGAGGGGATTTCACTTCAGTATGACGGTGTATAACTCACTCCCCATTGTTGTCTCGTTTAAGGTCACAGGGATAATCTTTTCGGAATTTTGTGTTGAAAACATCAGAACACACAAGGTATCGTGCCAAAACTGGACACTGGATCGTAAACAGATGGCTATGTGATGAGCCATACTGCACGATGGGCCGAATGGTATTTTCCTACTGTGTAAAAAAACCCTCGAAGACACCGAGAAACTAATATGCAGCGAAAATGATCCAAAATGAAATACATAAGTGGTTTCATTGAGAATAAATGCGACAGTTTCTGTCTCCTTCCCATTTAATCTCACAGTTAGGAGTTGGTGCACTCTCTGAGGGGGAAAGGGTGATTCCTGGTCAGGGAATGGGCGATGTGTTCTGCAAAGATATCTTGCTAACAGTATTTCTGACCGATTTTCTGTGGCCGTCAGGTCATTGGTTTTGTCTCAAACGTTGTTAAGAATAACATGAAACAAAGAAGTGCAGATGTTTGAAATCTGAACCAAAACCAAGATTTGATAGAAAAACTCAGTAGGACAGTGGAGAGAAACAGAGTTAATGCTTCATATCGGCAGAGCGAGGTTACTTCGACATTTCTGTATTATATTTTTGGTAATATGATCAGTTTTCCCTGTCAGGATATATACCAAAATCTTTCATTATCTTACAACAGTCAATGTTGAACATTCAAAATGACTTTGTTGGCAGTAACAATCCTTCCGTTGCCCGGAGCTGATGAAAGGCTGTGCTTAATAGTTACCTTTTTATTCCTATTTGTTTCTGTCAGTCAGCAGCCATGTCGATTGGAGAATTGGTTCTTTCAGTATCTCCCTCAATATGCGTCTCCATATTTCTTTCTTTCTCTGTGAATGTACCTGACCCTCTTTCACATTCTCGGACTCTCGGTCTGCCCATATTCCTCATTTCCCATTTCTGCTCTTTGAAAAGTCTGACATTAAGAGACAAATTGAGAGTAGACCAGCGAACAGGCTTTCTGTCCCCTCGGTAGCATGTGTGGGATTGGGCTCACATTGTCCGAATAATGTGTCTGGCACTTATGCCTGAAGTGAGGAGTCATTCCTTCCTCCAAATATTATGATTCTTTTGAGATCTAAATAGACTTCATAATCCACAAGAAAAGAAACCACAGTCACAGTGCAAACCACAACGACAGGAGAGAAATGAAGTATTTCCTGTTGGTGTGGAATGAATGAATGTTGACAGCAGAGAATTAGGGTGAACAGCTCTTGGAGTCTGCGCCATTACTACAACATTCACCGGCGAGTCTGCCATGTCTCCTGGCTCACCTCGTTATTCCCAACAAACTGGAAATGAACGAGGTGTAATAAAGGAGGAGTAGAAGCAGAAGTTCTTGTCAAACACAGGAAGGAAACTCCAGATTGAATTAATAGTTCAGAAGAAACAATATCCCCTGGAGGAACTAAACCAGGGAGCAGATCAGGATCACCAAAACAGGCTGACACTCAAACCGGAAGCATGGTTGACTAATGAGCAACACTGACTTGGGAGATTTTGAGACAACCATGCATTTGGTAAAATACACAGGCACCACTGCGATGTGAAATCTTGGTGGGCTCTTTCTGATGTGGGCAAGTTCACAAACTGAGCCACGGCACCACACCACAAGTGGTTTTCTCAACCCAGTTCCTTCACCAATTGACAACAAGAACTCGGAATTGTGTTTTCTGTATTAATGTTGCTCAGTGAGAATTGCATTCAATCCCCACTTTTTCAAAGACAGTTTATGGCTGAACGCGCTGCATTGAAATTGTACAAAAAGACAATCTCCTCTTCCATTGGCTTCAAACTGATATGTTCAACTGTTTAAACTGACAGGATAAAGAGAATGTATTCATCCTCTCGGGGCCCATTAACTCTGTTAATATACACAGGGAACCTCACAAAAAGAGGGACAGTGTCATTGTGGTAAACTGACCTGAACAGGGTGTGAGTTAGTGTAAAAAATATATAGTAAAGATTTGGAGGTGCCGGTGTTGGACTGGGGTGGACAAAATTAAATGATCACACAACATCAGGTTATAGTCCAGCAGGTTTATTTGATAGTACCAGCTTTTGGAGTGCTGTTCCTTCATCAGGTGGTTGTGGAGCATAACATCATACGGCACAGAATTTATATTAAAAGGTTACAGGGTAATGCCACTGAAATGACATATTTAAAAGTAAAAGTGTATTGTCTGTTCAGTCTGTATACTGTTAGAAATACCATGTTAGATTTCGTTCTTTCATATGTAAACCGTATGTAAAAATAGCTAAATTCTCAGGTAAATCTTTAACAATAGGTGCCACTTCAGCTCAGATTCAGCCTTGAAGGTGTGAGGTTGAAATCTGCCTGTGTCCCAATGTTCTGTCGTGGCAGAAGCTGGGGGTACCCTGCCTCATGGCTTTCAAGATGTATTTGACATGGGCAGTGAGGTTCACAAATCGGGTCCCATTGTCTAATATGATGGGACATCCGGGTGTGTTAGATTTGTGTACCTTCGGAAGGCAGGAGAAGTCACCTGTATGAGAAGTGCATGGTATGATGTTGATGGAACTCTCAAAGAGTGCATTTCAGAGCTTAGATCAGAGTGCTGCTGGAAAAGCACAGCAGGTCAGACAGCATCCGAGGAGCAGGAAAATCGACGTTTCGGGCAAAAGACCTTCCTCAGGATTTTGGAGGTGCCGAGCACAGAAACAATCACTCCATTCCACCTCGTCCCTGCTGACCAGATAACCGAAATTAATCTAGCGTCTATGCTTCTTCCTGTATTATAAAAAATAAAGGTGTTGGAGCAGGGTCACTGCTTCCTCCTGTAATATACAAAATAAAGGAGCTGGAGCAGCGTCACTGCTTCCTCCTGTATTAGAGAAAATACAGGAGCTGTAGCAGCGTCACCGCTTCCTATTGTATTATAGAAAATAAAGGAGCTGGAGCAGCATCTCTGCTTCCTCCTGTATTATAGAAAATAAACGAGCTGGAGCAGCGCCACTGCTTCCTCCTGTATTATAGAAAATTAAGGAGCTGGACCAGCGTCACTGCTTCCTCCTGTATTATAGAAAATAAAGGAGCCGGAGCAGCGTCACGGCTTCCTCCTGTATTATAGAAAATAAAGGAGTTGGAGCAGCATCTCTGCTTCCTCCTCTATTATAGAAAATAAAGGAGCTGGAACAGCGTCACGGCTTCCTCTTGTATTATAGAAAATAAAGGAGCTGGAGCAGCGTCACTGCATCCTCCTGTATTATAGAAAACAAAGCAGCTGGAGCAGCGTCACTGCTTCCTCCTGTATTATACAAAATAAAGGAGCTGGAGCAGCGTCACTTCTTCCTCCTGTATTATAGAAAATAAAGGAGCTGGAGCAGCGTCACTGCTTCCTCCTGTATTATAGAAAATAAAGGAGCTGGAGCAGCGTCACTGCTTCCTCCTGTATTATAGAAAATAAAGGAGTTGGAGCAGCGTCTCCGCTTCCTCCTGTATTATAGAAAATAAAGGAGCTGGAGCAGCGTCACTGCTTCCTCCTGTATTATAGAAAATAAGGGAGCTGGAGCAGCGTCACTGCTTCCTCCTGTATTATAGAAAATAAAGGAGCTGGAGCAGCGTCACTGCTTCCTCCTGTATTATAGAAAATAAAGGAGCTGGAGCAGAGTCACTGCTCCCTCCTGTATTATCGAAAATAAAGGAGCTGGAGCAGCGTCACTGCTTCCTCCTGCATTATAGAAAATAAAGGAGCTTCATCAATGTCACTGCTTCCTCCTGTATTATAGAAAATAAAGGAGCTGGAGCAGAGTCACTGCTCCCTCCTGTATTATCGAAAATAAAGGAGCCGGAGCAGCGTCACTGCTTCCTCCTGTATTATAGAAAATAAAGGAGCTGGAGCAGCGTCACTGCTTCCTCCTGTATTATAGAAAATAAAGGAGCTGGAGCAGCGTCACTGCTTCCTCCTGTATTATAGAAAATAAAGGAGCTGGAGCAGCGTCACTGCTTCCTCCTGTATTATAGAAAATAAAGGAGCTGGAGCAGCGTCTCTGCTTCCTCCTGTATTATAGAAAATAAAGGAGCTGGAGTAGCGTCTCTGCTTCCTCCTGTATTATAGAAAATAAAGGAGCTGGAGCAGCGTCACTGCTTCCTCCTGTATTATAGAAAATAAAGGAGCTGGAGCAGCATCACTGCTTCCTCCTGTATTATAGAAAATAAAGGAGCTGGAGCAGCGTCACTGCTTCCTCCTGTATTATAGAAAATAAAGGAGCTGGAGCAGCGTCACTGCTTCCTCCTGTATTATAGAAAATAAAGGAGCTGGAGCAGCGTCACTGCTTCCTCCTGTATTATAGAAAATAAAGGAGCTGGAGCAGCGTCACTGCTTCCTCTTGTATTATAGAAAATAAAGGAGCTGGAGCAGCGTCACTGCTTCCTCCTGTATTATAGAAAATAAAGGAGCTGGAGCAGCGTCACTGCTTCCTCCTGTATTATAGAAAATAAAGGAGCTGGAGCAGCGTCACTGCTTCCTCCTGTATTATAGAAAATAAAGGAGCTGGAGCAGCGTCACTGCTTCCTCCTGTATTATAGAAAATAAAGGAGCTGGAGCAGAGTCACTGCTCCCTCCTGTATTATCGAAAATAAAGGAGCTGGAGCAGCGTCACTACTTCCTCCTGCATTATAGAAAATAAAGGAGCTTCATCAATGACACTGCTTCCTCCTGTATTATAGAAAATAAAGGAGCCGGAGCAGCGTCACTGCTTCCTCCTGTATTATAGAAAATAAAGGAGCTGGAGCAGCGTCACTGCTTCCACGTGTGTTATAGAAAATAAAGGAGCTGGAGCAGCGTCACTGCTTCCTCCTGTATTATAGAAAATAAAGGAGCTGGAGCAGCGTCACTGCTTCCTCCTGTATTATAGAAAATAAAGGAGCTGGAGCAGCGTCACTGCTTCCTCCTGTATTATAGAAAATAAAGGAGCTGGAGCAGAGTCACTGCTCCCTCCTGTATTATCGAAAATAAAGAAACTGGAGCAGCGTCACTGCTTCCTCCTGCATTATAGAAAATAAAGGAGCTTCATCAATGTCACTGCTTCCTCCTGTATTATAGAAAATAAAGGAGCTGGAGCAGAGTCACTGCTTCCTCCTGTGTTATAGAAAATAAAGGAGCTGGAGCAGAGTCACTGCTTCCCCCTGCATTAAAGAAAATAAAGGAGCTGGAGCAGCGTCACTGCTTCCTCCTGCATTATAGAAAGTAAAGGAGCTGCATCAATGTCACTGCTTCCTCTTGTATTATAGAAAATAAAGGAGCCGGAGCAGCGTCACTGCTTCCTCCTGTATTATAGAAAATAAAGGAGCTGGAGCAGAGTCACTGCTTCCACCTGTGTTATAGAAAATAAAGGAGCTGGAGCAGCGTCACTGCTTCCTCCTGTATTATAGAAAATAAAGGAGCTGGAGCAGAGTCACTGCTTCCTCCTGTATTATAGAAAATAAAGGAGCTGGAGCAGCGTCTCTGCTTCCTCCTGTATTATAGAAAATAAAGGAGCTGGAGCAGCGTCACTGCTTCCTCCTGTATTATAGAAAATAAAGGAGCTGGAGCAGCGTCACTCCTTCCTCCTGTATTATAGAAAATAAAGGAGCTGGAGCAGCGTCACTGCTTCCTCCTGTATTATAGAAAATAAAGGAGCTGGAGCAGCGTCTCTTCTTCCTCCTGTATTATAGAAAATAAAGGAGCTGGAGCAGCGTCTCTGCTTCCTCCTGTATTATAGAAAATAAAGGAGCTGGAGTAGCGTCTCTGCTTCCTCCTGTATTATAGAAAATAAAGGGGCTGGAGCAGCGTCACTGCTTCCTCCTGTATTATAGAAAATAAAGGAGCTGGAGTAGCGTCACTGCTTCCTCCTGTATGATAGAAAATAAAGGAGCTGGAGCAGAGTCACTGCTCCCTCCTGTATTATAGAAAATAAAGGAGCTGGAGCAGCGTCACGGCTTCCTCTTGTATTATAGAAAATAAAGGAGCTGGAGCAGCGTCACTACTACCTCCTGTATTATAGAAAATAAAGGAGCTGGAGCAGCGTCACTGCATCCTCCTGTATTATAGAAAACAAAGCAGCTGGAGCAGCGTCACTGCTTCCTCCTGTATTATACAAAATAAAGGAGCTGGAGCAGCGTCACTTCTTCCTCCTGTATTATAGAAAATAAAGGAGCTGGAGCAGCGTCACTGCTTCCTCCTGTATTATAGAAAATAAAGGAGCTGGAGCAGCGTCACTGCTTCCTCCTGTATTATAGAAAATAAAGGAGCTGGAGCAGAGTCACTGCTCCCTCCTGTATTATCGAAAATAAAGGAGCTGGAGCAGCGTCACTGCTTCCTCCTGCATTATAGAAAATAAAGGAGCTTCATCAATGTCACTGCTTCCTCCTGTATTATAGAAAATAAAGGAGCTGGAGCAGAGTCACTGCTCCCTCCTGTATTATCGAAAATAAAGGAGCCGGAGCAGCGTCACTGCCTCCTCCTGTATTATAGAAAATAAAGGAGCTGGAGCAGCGTCACTGCTTCCTCCTGTATTATAGAAAATAAAGGAGCTGGAGCAGCGTCACTGCTTCTTCCTGTATTCTCCAAAATAAAGGAGCTGGAGCAGCGTCACTTCTTCCTCCTGAATTATAAAAAATAAAGGAGCTGGAGCAGCGTCACTGCTTCTTCCTGTATTATACAAAATAAAGGAGCTGGAGCAGCGTCACTTCTTCCTCCTGTATTATAGAAAATAAAGGAGCTGGAGCAGCGTCACTGCTTCCTCCTGTATTATAGAAAATAAAGGAGCTGGAGCAGCGTCACTGCTTCCTCCTGTATTATAGAAAATAAAGGAGCTGGAGCAGCGTCACTGCTTCCTCCTGTATTATAGAAAATAAAGGAGCTGGAGCAGAGTCACTGCTCCCTCCTGTATTATCGAAAATAAAGGAGCTGGAGCAGCGTCACTGCTTCCTCCTGCATTATAGAAAATAAAGGAGCTTCATCAATGTCACTGCTTCCTCCTGTATTGTAGAAAATAAAGGAGCCGGAGCAGCGTCACTGCTTCCTCCTGTATTATAGAAAATAAAGGAGCTGGAGCAGAGTCACTGCTTCCTCCTGTGTTATAGAAAATAAAGGAGCTGGAGCAGAGTCACTGCTTCCCCCTGCATTAAAGAAAATAAAGGAGCTGGAGCAGCGTCACTGCTTCCTCCTGCATTATAGAAAGTAAAGGAGCTGCATCAATGTCACTGCTTCCTCCTGTATTATAGAAAATAAAGGAGCCGGAGCAGCGTCACTTCTTCCTCCTGTATTATAGAAAATAAAGGAGCTGGAGCAGAGTCACTGCTTCCTCATGTGTTATAGAAAATAAAGGAGCTGGAGCAGCGTCACTGCTTCCTCCTGTATTATAGAAAATAAAGGAGCTGGAGCAGAGTCACTGCTTCCTCCTGTATTATAGAAAATAAAGGAGCTGGAGCAGCGTCACTGCTTCCTCCTGTATTATAGAAAATAAAGGAGCTGGAGCAGCGTCTCTTCTTCCTCCTGTATTATAGAAAATAAAGGAGCTGGAGCAGCGTCTCTGCTTCCTCCTGTATTATAGAAAATAAAGGAGCTGGAGCAGCGTCTCTGCTTCCTCCTGTATTATAGAAAATAAAGGGGCTGGAGCAGCGTCACTGCTTCCTCCTGTATTATAGAAAATAAAGGAGCTGGAGCAGCCTCTCTGCTTCTTCCTGTATTATAGAAATTAAAGGAGCTGGAGCAGCGTCTCTGCTTCCTCCTGTATTATAGAAAATAAAGGAGCTGGAACAGCGTCACTGCTTCCTCGTGTATTATAGAAAATAAAGGAGCTGGAGCAGCGTCACTGCTTCCTCCTGCATTATAGAAAATAGAAGAGCTGGATCAATGTCACTGCTTCCTCCTGTATTATAGAAAATAAAGGAGCTGGAGCAGCGTGACAGCTTCCTCGTGTGTTAGAGAAAATAGAGGAGCTGGAGCAGCGTCTCTGCTTCCTCCTGTATTATAGAAAATGAAGGAGCTGAAACAGCGTCTCTACTTTCTCCTGTATTATAGAAAATATGTTGGCACTCTCTCCAATGTACTGATGGAATAGCATCTGCACTGATTCTCTCATTTAGTTTTTTAATCAAATCTCCCTTTTACTCATATCCCTGTATTAATTCCTCCATTTTCTGGTGCCCGACCCCGATTCGACCATTTAACTGTGCGCTATTCTAATTGTCATTTCCTGTGGCCTTGCACCCATTCTCGAATTTAGCTCCACTGCACCTGGTCTTCCATTCAGTGTTATCCTGCCACAATTCTCCCATTTAGTGGTCTGCTGCCAGAATTCTCTAATCTTGGAGATCCCTGCATTAAATCTCCAAATTTCCGATCCTTCATATATCTTCCCTTTAGTGGTGAACTGCACCAACTCCCCCATTTCGTAGTGCACTGAATTGAATCTGGACCACTAATCCTTTGCAACAATTGTCCTATTTCCCGTTTCACTGCCCGTGTTCTCCCAGTTGCTCCAATTCTCGAAGTTATCAGCACCCCGCACCGTGTCTCTCTTTTACTTATACCCCACACCAATTCTCCAATTCAGTGTTGCTTAGCACCATTTCCCCCAATTACTGATGTCCTGAACAAGTTCTCCACTCAGTGTTGCGTTAAGCCAATCCTCATACTGACTGATGCTCTCGCCCAATTTACTGGTGCGCTACTCTAACTCTCCCAAAAGGTATTGTCCTGCCCCAATTCTCCCATGCAGTTGCAACACAGCATAACTCACCCAATTCGCACTGAACTGCACTAATTCACCCATTATCTGATGTCTTGTTGAAAATTCTCGCATTTCGATTAGCCCTTTCGAAATTTATCCATTTCGGATTTTATTGCAATGATTCTGCAATTTAGTGTAGAGCTTACAGAATTCTTAATTATGGGCGTGGACTGGTTGGACTGAGGGATCTGATTCCGTGCTGTACATCTCTGAGGCTGTAATTAGTGCTCCGCTTCCCTGCACCAATTCTCCCATTTACCAATCCTGCACTAATTCGGGAATTTCACCAACTCACCCATTGAGGTTATCCTGCCCCAGTCCTCCCACTTAGAATTTAACGGCACCTGCATGAATTCTCCAATTATTGTTGCTCTGCATCAATTCCTTCCATTTAGTTGTTCCCTGATACACATTTCCAACGTACGGATGCCCTGCTGATGATATTTGTTCATTTAGTGGTGCATTGACCTGACTCTCCAATTTACTGATGCTTCCAGCATTTCTTTTTATTGATTCCCTGGCCCCCATTTCCCAATTTAGACATGCTCTGTTCCAATTTTCTAACATATAGACACTCCCACCAATTTCCCAATGTAATGACACTATGCACCGTATCTCCGATTTATTGAAACCCACCAAATCTCGAATTGACTCATACTCCTGTCCTACCTCTTCTCCTTACTGATGCCCGACCCCGATTTTACCATTTAAGGGTGCGCTACCCTAATTCTCCCATTTCCTGTTGCCATGCACCCATTCTGTAATTGAGCTCCACTGTGCACCAATTCTTCCATTCAGTATTTCCCTGCAACAATTCTCCCATTTAGTCGACCGCTGACAGAACTCTCTAATCTTGGCAATGCATGCATCATATCTACAAATTCCCCAAACTGCAAATATCCCCCCTTTCGTGGTGAACTGCACCAACTCCCCCATTTTCTGGTGCACTGCATTGAATCTCGACCACTAATCCTTTGCAACATTTGTCCTATTTACTGATTCACTGCCCGTGTTCGCCCATTTGCTCCAATTCTCGAAGTTATCAGCTCCCTGCACCAGGTCCTTCTTTTACTGATACCCCACACCAGTTCTCCAATTCAGTGTTGCTTAGCATCATTTCGCCCAATTACTGATGTCCTGAACAAGTTCTTCATTCAGTTTTGCCTTCCACCAATCCTCATACTGACTGATGCCCTCGCCCAATTTAGAGGTGCGCTACTCTAAATCTCCCTGCCCCAATTCTCCCATTTAGTGCAACACAGCAGAACTCACCCATTTAGTGCTGAATTGCACTAATTCACCCATTATCTGATGCCCTCTTGCAAATTCTCACATTTCGATAAGCTCTTTCCTAACTTTTCCATTTAGTAGTTTCTTGCAATGATTCTCCAATTTAGTGGAGACCTGCCAGAATTCTTAAATTTCGGCGTGGACAGTTTGGACTGAGGGGTCGGTTTCCGTGCTATACATCTCTTAGGCTGTAATTAGTGCTCCACTTCCGTGCACCAATTCTCCCATTTACCAATCCTGCACTAATTCGGGAATTTCACCAACTCACCCACTGAGGTTATCCTGCCCCAGTCCTCCCACTTAGAATTTAATGGCACCTACATGACTTCTCCAATTATTGTTGCCCTGCATCAATTCCTTCAATTTAGATGTTCCCTGATACACATCTTCCACGATCGGATGTCTTGTTTTTTTTTTCATTCAGTGATGCACTGAACTGAATCTCCAATTTACCAATGCTTGCAACATTTCTTCTTATTATTGATTCCCTGACCCCTATTCCCCAATTTAGACAGGCTCTGCTCCAATTTTCCAATATATAGGCACTCCCATCAATTTTCGAATGCAACGGCACTGTGCACCAATCGCCCATTTATTGTTTCCACCAAATTTCCCATTTATTCATATCCCTGTACTAATTCTTCCATTTACTGATGCCCGAGCCCGATTCTACAATTTAAGGGTGCGCTACTCTAATTCTCCCATTTACTGTCGCCATGCACCAATTCTCTAATTTAGCTCCACTTTGCACCAGGTCTCTCATTTACTGATGTCCCGCATCAATTCTCCAATTCTTTGTTGCCTCGCACCATTTCACTCAATTACTGACGTCCCTGACGAACTTCTCCACTCAGTTTTGCCTTACACCAATCCTCATACTGACTGATGCTCTCGCCCAATTTCGGGGTGCCCTACTCTCATTCCCGCATCAAGTATTGTTATGTCCCAATTCTCCCATTTACTGCTAAACGGAAACTCTCCCATTTGGTTCTAACTGCACTAATTTGACAATATCAGATGCCCCGTTCCAAATTCTCTTATTTCGATAATAAGCCCTTGCCCAATCCTTCCATTTAGTAGTTCCTTGGAATGATTCTCCATTTTTGTGGAGCACTGCCAGAATTCTAAGACTGAGTCATAGACAAGTTGGACTGAAGTGTCTGTTTCCATGTTGTACATTTCTGTGATTGTATGACTGTTTATGACTCCGCTGCTCTGCACCATTTCTCCCATTTACCAATCCTGCACAAATCCTGAAACTGCACCAACTCTCCCTTTGAGTATTATCCTGCCCAATATAAATACCGCAGCATAAATTCTCCAATTACTATTGTCCTGCCTCAGTTCTTTCCATTTTGTTGTTCCCTGAAACACTTCTTCCACGTACGGGTGCTCTGCTGAATTGTTTTCATTTAGTGATGCACTGAACTGACTCTCCAATTTACCAAACCTTGCAATATTTCTTTTTGTTGATTTCCTGGCCCCGATTCCCCAATCTTGTTGTACTATTGAAACTGGTGTCATAATTTTAAACTTGTACGTTCTGTCAGTAGAATTGCCTATTGGGTAGAGAACTGGCTCGAAGGTAGAAGACAGAGGTTGGTGGGGAGGGTTGCTTTTCAGACTGGAGGACTGTGACCAGTGGTGTGCCACAAGGATCGGTGCTGGGCCCACTGCTGTTTTGTCATTTATATAAATGATTTGGATGTGGCCATAGGACGAATGGATAGTAAGTTTGCAAATGACAGTAAAATTGGAAGTGTCAAGGACAGTGAAGATGGTTATCTCAGAGGACAACGGGATCTTGATCAGATGGGCCAATGGGCCGAGGAGTGGCAGATGGAGATTAATTTAGATAAATCTGAGCTGCTGCCTTTTGGAAAGGCAAAAGAGAGCAGGACATTTACACTAAATGGACAAGGTACTAGGGATGTTGCTAAACAAATAGACCTGGAGTGCAGCTTCATAGATCGTTGAAGATGGACTAACATTTCGATAGGATAGTGAAGAAAGCGTTTGGAATTTTTGTCTTTCTTGCTTAATTAATTGTGTAAAGGAGTTGGGAGGTCATGTTGCAGTATTGGTTCAGCCACTTTTGGTATATAATGTGCAATTCTGGACTCCCTCCTATAAGAAGGGTGTTGTGAAACTTGAAAGGGTTCAGAAAAGATTTACAAGGATATTGCCAAGGTTGGAGGGTTTGTGCTGGAGGGTAAGACTGTATAGGTTGAGGCTATTGTCCCTGGAGCGTCAGTGGCTGAGGGGTAACCTTATAGAGGTTCACAAAATCATGAAGGGCCTCAATAGGGTAAAAAGGCAAGGTGATTTCCCTGTGGTGGGTGAGTCCAGAAGCAGCTGGCATGTGTTAAAGTTAAGAGGGGAAACATAGAAGGGACATAAGAGGAACATTTTTCGCGCAGAAGGCACTGTGTGCATGAGCTGCCAGAGGAAGTAGTGGAGGCTGGTACAATTACAACATTTAAAAGGTATCTGGGTGGGTGTAGCAATTAAAAAGGGTTTAGAGGAACATGGGCCAAATTCTAACAAATAGGATCAGATTTACATCGGATATCGGTTCAGCATGGATTTGTTGGACTGAATGATTTGCTTCGGAGCTTATATTGCACTGAGTCGGTTGAGCTCCGGATTGTAGATTTATGAAGCAGAAAATAAAGTATGGCACAGAGTTAGATCGAGAAATCCTGCTGATCTCATCAGCTTTATCCTGTTTCCCTGATCCTCCTCCTTCAATCAATGCATTTTTCCTATCATCATTCAGAATTCCTGGAGCACTGTAACTGGTCTGGAACAATGTGTGGAAAGTCCTATTGCAGTCCACACGAGTTACCTTTCCCACTGCCATGCTCCCACGGCCTGCAACGCTGCAGACTGAGCAGACAAGCCGAAGCACAATGATGAGCTCTTTCCGGCCCACGGCCCTCCTTCTCACTGAATGAAGACAATCACCAGAAGCAGAATCCAGCTCTTGTTGGAGCCTTGAATACCTGACTCTGTCTCACTGAGTGAAGATTGGACTCAGAAACAGAAATGAAACCAACTTCCTATCTGCATTGTGTCACTCTTAAAGATCTCTGTGTGTCTCAGTTCAGGTCATTTGATTGGAGACTGCGGATAGTGGGTCCCCAGTGAAATGGAAAGAATGGTGGAGGAGCTCACTGAGGGACATCTCTCAAAATGAGAGTCTGAAAGATGCTATTCTGCACTGGAAGAGTTTAAGGGGAATTGATGGTTCAGAATAATGTTATGCGGATGTTTGTAAAACTTAGGAACTCTGTTTTGTGGCTGGAGTTTATTTTATCCTTGTGTAGATTTGACACATTCACCCTCCCTCCCCACCACTACAGAAGCTGTTGGAACTGTTCAGTGTTTCCAGCGGCTTCTGTAATTATTTCAGGTTCCTGACAGGAGCAGTCTCTCACTTTTCGAACAAAACAAACCCATCCTTGTGCTGCAACCAATATTTCAATAAGAAATGGGAAGCAGCAGAGGGGAAAGCTTCTGAGAAACGCTGCCCGGTTGCACACTCCAATTCACAGAAACCATCGCCAGGAAACACAAGGAACAATCTGACAGATCCGGTTTTATCCCAGTGTCTTCCCTTTAAAAGGCGATTTACAAACCACAACACTGCGATTACGGGGAATCGAACCCCAGTCAACTGCTTGGAAGGCAGCTTTACTCACCACTATCCCACCATCACCCTGCCAGCAACTCCCTCCCCATTCCCAAACACACTTAACAAGGCCGTGATCATCACCAACTGGATTGGGGCTGAAATCCAAACAAGAAATGGCTGGGGAAGTTCAGCAGGTCTGACTGTACCAAAATTTGGGCGGTAAAGTGGCTTAGTGGTTAGCACCAGGGTCCCAGGTTCATTTGCAGCCTCGGGCTGTCTGTGTGTGTGGAGTTTGCGCATTTTCCCCATGTTTGTGTGGGTTTCTTCCGGGTGCTCTGGCTTCCTTCCACAGGCCAAAAATGTGCAGGTTCGGTGAATTGGCCTTGGTAAATTGTCCATAGTGATTAGTTAGAGGGAAATGGGTCTGAGTAAGTTACTCTTGGGAGAGTCGGTGTGGGCTGATTGGGCGAAAGGGCCTGATTCCACACTGTAGGGAATCTTATCTAACCTAATAAGAAGCTATCAGTTCTGAACCAAATCCAAAGGGATTGGGAATTTGGGTCAGCAAACATCTCAGAGGTCAGGAAATGTGAGCAGAAGGAGACGATACAGCCTGTTTAAACTGTTCAGACTGTTCTGGCAGTCAATCCAATCAGAGCTGGTTTCAGATTTCAAATCCGGTTTCCTATCCACTCCCCATATCCTGTGACTCCCTGAGACACCGGCAATCTGTCTATTCCAATCTGAAATGTACTCACTGAGGTACCATCCACAATCCTCAGGGAGAGAGAATATTGAAGACTCAGAGGCCTTAGAGTTAAGCGCTGTCTCCTCATCTCAGTCCCAAATAAACTGCCTCTTAACCTGAGAGGGTGTCAATCAAACCCGAATGAACTGCGGATGCTATAACATTAACGCTGATTTCTCTGCACAGATGCTGCCTGACCTGCTGAGCTTTTCCAGCAACTCCTGAGACTGTGTTATCGTGTTTCAGATTCCCAGACCCACAGGATTAATTTCTCAGCATCTCCCCTCTCAAGCCTCTTCACAATCTGAGATATTCCAATGAAATCATCTTTGAATTTTCGCGAATATCGACCCAATTTATTCAGATCCTCAGCCCTGGAGCACACGGGTCCCAAATACTGAGCTTTATTTTGTGATTCATTAATGTGTTTGGGTCATTGCCGCTGGGTCCGCACAGATTGCTCAGATAGAATTGCTCTGGCGAAGGTGACAGTGAGTTATAACCTTGAACTGCTGCAATTTATTTGGTGCAGATAAACCCACAATGATGTAAGGGAGGGAGTTCCAGGATTTCCAACCAATGGCACTTGTGGGACTGAGATGTATTTCCAAGCCAGGGTGGGGGGTGGCTTGATGTGGAATTGTCACCTGGTGGTGTTCCCGTGTATCTGCTGTGCTCAGCATTCCACATGATAGTGCCGTGGGTCTGGAAGCTGCTCTGGAAGAAACCTTGGGGAATTTCTACAGACCATCTTGTCTATGGTACACACTGCTGCTACTGAGTGTCGGTGGTGGAGACAGGGGATGTTTGTGGCTGTGGTGCTGAACAAGCTGCACTGCAAGTTTATTCCACATAATTCTGGAGAACACAACTCCTCTCCATCATCATCAATCCATTTCACAGACGGACACCCAGTGATTACACGGATCTGTTAATTGTACAAATGACCATGAGATTGTAACCAGATTCCCCTCTTCCCTGACAATGGTCTGAGGGACATCCCGTGACTGTTACACTTTCTCCTGGACATTCCATCTGTAAAAGCTGGGAATCAGCTGATGGGACACAGACTGTGTTACAGATGGTTACACTCAGGGGACTCTCACTCACTGACAGCGTCACAATCACCTGGGTGACGCAAAGGCGCAAGGGGCTGCGCGGTGACGTCACCCCAGGATGGCCACCCGCACAGGGGAAGGATTGACAAGGAGGAAGCGGGAGGAGGGAAGAGGTGACACAGACCACGACCATGAGGAGAGGCAGAGCGGCTCCCTCTGGCGGCGGGGAGGAGGAATCAGCAGCCACAGGAGGATGGAGCGGATTGGTGGGAGGATGATTGACAGGTAGGACAGGTCATGGGGGCGGGGCTAAGCTGGAAGGTTGGAGCTGGGGTTAGGTGGGGAGGGGGAATGAGGAAACTGGGGAAGACCACACTCCTCCTCCCTCCCTGTCCTCCTGTCCCTGAGGGAGATTTGGACTCAGTACCATGTGGTGGGACTGCACATGTCACTAACACATGTCAGAGGGGAGAGGGCAGGGGGGGAGGGAGGACTGAGGGACATTTCTATGTCTCTCTCTCACTCTTTTCTCCCCCGCTCTTCTCTCCCTCTCTTCTTTCTCACCTGCTCCTACTCCTCCTCTCCTCCCCACTCTTTCCTCTCCACTCTTCACTCTGTTTTCCCCTCCATCACCCTAACCTTCCCCCCTCATTCCCGAGCACTCGCCTTCCCCTCTACTCGCCTCCCTCCTCTCTATCCCCCCTCTCCTTCCCTCTCTCCACCCACTCCTCCCCCTCACCTCCTTCCCCCCTCTCCTTCCCCACTACATTCTCCTCCCCTCCTTCAAGCCTCTCCATTATCACTTTTCCTCCCCTCCCCTACATCCCCCACTCTTCTCTCTCTCTGCTTCTCCCCTCCATCCCCCTTACTTTTCCCCTTTACTTACCCCCTCTCCTTCACTGCTAATTGTTTTCCCCAACTCTGCCCTCTCCTCCCCCTTACCCACCTCTCCTTCACCCCTTCCCCCTTCTCCTTCCCCCTTCTGCCTCTCATTCCCCCTTCGCCCCTCTCCTTCCACCCATCCTTCCCCCCTCCTTCCCCGACTCTCTTTCCCCAACTTCACCTTCCCCTTCACCCTCTTCTTCCCCCTTCCCCCTCTACATTGCCCATCTCCTTTCCCCTCTACATTTTCCCTCTCCTCCCCTCTCTCCTTTCCGATCTCTCCTTCCCTCCACATACTTCCCCTCCTCTCCTGAACCCCTCCCTCATTCCCCCTCTCCTCCACCCCCTTCTCCTCCCACCTTCCCCCCTCCTACCACCTTCTCCTTCCACCCCTCTCCTTCCCCTCTGCTACCTTCTCGAACCTCTTTCCCGTTTCCCCCATCCCCACCTCACCTTCCCCCCTTACGTTCCCCCCTCTCTTTCCATCCTCTCCTTTCTCCCTTTCCTGTCCCCTCTCTTCCCCACCCTCTCCTCCCCCTCGTCTCTCCCTCAGTCCCCCACTCATTCAGCCTACTCCTCCCCCTCTCCTTCACACCTCTCCTTCCCCCACTCCCTCCCCTCCCTCATTCCCCCTTCCTCCACCCCTCCCTCCTTCCTTCCTCCTACCCACTTCTCATACCACCACTCTCCCTCCCCTCCCTTTCCTTCCCTTCCCACATCTCCTTCCCGTCCCTTCCTTCCCCACCTCTCATTTCCCCCCTCCTTCCCCCCCTCCATTCCCCCTTAACCTCATCCCCCCACACCCTCCTTTCCTTCTCTCTCCTGTTGTGGGACTGTTATATCAGAGAAGTATTCACATTTTCTGGATTATTGGAAAATCTTTCGGGGTAGAAGTGACCTGTACAAGAAGTATGGATGACATAAATTTGGAAGGGGTCTAATCTAATATACTGGCAGGGAATATGGTGTGCAATTCTGTCTCCTTCCTATCGGAAAGATGTTGTGAAACTTGGAAGGGTTCAGAAAAGATTTGCAAGGATGTTGCCAGGCTTGGAAGGTTTGAGCTATAGGGAGAGGCTGAACAGGCTGGGGCTGTTTTCCCTGGACCGTCAGAGGCAGAGGGGTGACCTGATAGAGTTTTACAAAATTATGAGGAGCGTGGATAGGATAAAAAGACAAAATCTTTTCCCTGGGGTTAGTGAGTCCAGAACTAGAGGGCATAGGTTTAGGGTGAGAGCGGAAAGATATAAAAGAGACTGAAGGGAAAAAGTTTTCACACAGAGGGTGGTACGTGTATGGAATGAGCTGCCAGAGGAAGTGGTGGAGGCTGGTACAATTGCAACATTTAAAAGGCATTTGGATGGGCATATGAATAGGAAGGGTTTGGAGGGATATGGACCGGGTGCTGGCAGGTGTGACTAGATTGGGTTGGGATATCTGATCGGCATGGACGGGTTGGAGTGAAGGGTCTGTTTCCATACTGTACGTGTCTATGACTCTACGACTCTAAATCAGTAACCACCAACATTTGGATGAATTTCGAGTCAGTACAAATCGGTGAGCACTGACATTTTAAAACCTTTTGGGACAGTTTAAATCAGTAACCATCCACACTTAGAAAAATTTGTGGTCAGTACAAATCAGTAACCAGTGATTCATGGTAAAAAATTCTGGCCGAAACACTGACTCTTCGAAAAACTTTGGGGCAGTGCAAATCAGTAACCACTGACAGTTGAAAAATTTCAGGTCAATACAAATCAGGAACCAGTGACAGTAAGAAAAAATTCGGGTCAGTGCAAATCAGTAACCATCCATATGAAGAAAAATTTGGATTCAGTACAAATCAGTAACCGTAGGCATCTGGAAAAAATTTGTGGCAGTGCGAATCAGTAACTACCGACAGTTGGATGAATTTCGAGTCAATACAAATCAGTAACCACGGACACTTTGAAAAATTTTTAGTCAGTGAAAATCGGTAACTACTGACACTTAGAATAATTTTGGGTCATTACAAATCAGTAACTACCGACAGTTGGATAAAGTTTGAGTCAGTACAACTCAATAACCACGGACACTTTGAAAAATTTCTAGTCAGTGAAAATCAGTAACTACCAACAGAGAAGTTACGGGTCAGTTCAAATCGGTGAGCACTGACATTTCAAAAGATTTTGGGTCAGTACAAATCAGTAACCATCCACACTTCAACAAACTGAGGGTCAGTTATGAATCAGTAACCATCGACAGATGGAAATATTTAGGGTCAGTCCAAATCAGTAAGCACTAACATTTTGAAAAAATTTCTTGTCAGTAAAAATCAGTAACCATTGACAGTTGGAAACATTTATGGTCAGAATAAATCAGTGAGCACTGACACTTTGAAAAATATTGGGTGTGTACAAATCAGTCATCAACAAAATGTGGAAAAATTACGGGTCAGTACAAATTGGTGAGCACTGACATTTCAAAAGAATTTGGGTCAATGCAAATCAGGAACCATCCACATTTAGAACAATTTCAGGTCAGTAGAAATCAATAACCACCGACAGTTGGAAAATTACGGGTCAGTACAAATCAGTAACCACCAACAGGTTGAAACATTTCGGGTCAGTACAAATCGGTAAGCACTGATATTTTTTAATATTTTGGGACTGTGCAAATCAGTCACCATCTGCGCTTAGCAAAATTTGTGCTCAGTAAAAATCAGTAACCACCGACACTGAGAAAATGTTCAGGTCAGTGCAAATCAGTAAACACTGGTACATGGAAAAACATTCTGGTCAGTGCAAATCAGGAAACACTGACGCTTCGAAAAACTTCAGGGCAGTGCAAGTCAGTAATCACTGACACAGAGAATAAATTTGGGGTCAGAACAAATCAGTAACCACTGGTACATGGAAAGAAAATTCTGGTTGGTGCAAATCATGAAACACTGACACTTCGATAAATCTCAGGGCAGTGCAAACCAAGAATCACCGACACTTAGAACAATTTCAGGTCAGTAGAAATCAATAACCACCGACAGTTGGAAAAAATTACGGGTCAGTACAAATCAGTAACCACCGACAGGCGGAAACTTTTCGGGTCAGTACAAATCGGTAAGCACTGATATTTTTTAATATTTTGGGTCTGTGCAAATCAGTCACCATCTGCGCTTAGCAAAATTTGTGCTCAGTAAAAATCAGTAACCACCGACACTGAGAAAATGTTCAGGTCAGTACAAATCAGTAAACACTGGTACATGGAAAAACATTCTGGTCGGTGAAAATCAGGAAACAAGGACACTTCGACAAACTTCAGGGCAGTGCTAATCAGTATTCACCGACACAGAGAATAATTTGGGGTCAGTACAATTCAGTAACCACTGATACATGGAAAAAATTCTTGTCTGTGCAAATCAGGAAACACTGACAGTTGGGAAATTTTCGGGTGAATTCAAATCAGTAATCACTGAGAGTTGTAAAGAAATTAGGGTCAGTGAAAATCAGAAGCCACCAACACAGAGAATATATGCGGTCAGTACAAATCAGTAACCACTGATACATAGAAAAAATTCAGTCGGTGCAAATCAGGAAACACTGACACTTTGACAAACTTCCAGGGCAATGCAAGTCAGTAATCACTGACACTTAGAATAATTTCAGGTCAGTAGAAATCAATAATCACCAACAGTTGGAAAATTTTAGGGTCAGTACAAATCAATAACCACAGACGGTTGGAAAAATTGCGGGTCGGTACAAATCGGTATACACTGAGATTTCAAAAAAAATTCAGGTCAGTACAAATCAGTTACCGTACACACTTAGAAAAACGAGGGTCAGTTACAAATCAGTAACCACCGACAGTTGGAAAAATTTAGGGTCAGTTCAAAGCAGTAGGCACTAACACTTCGAAAAATATTGGGTGAGTACAAATCAGTAACCACCAAAAAGTGGTGAGCACTGACATTTCAAAAGAATTTGGGACAGTGCAAATCAGTCACCAACCACTCTTAGAAAATGTTTGGGTCAGTACAAATCAGTAACCACCGATACATGGGAAAAAAAATTCTGGTCGGTGCAAATCAGGAAACACTGATGCTTTGACAAACTTCAGGGCGGTGCAAATCAGTAACCACCGACAAGTGGAAAAGTTATTGTCACTACAAATCGGTAACCAACAACACCTAGAAAATGTTCGGGTCAGTGTAAATCAGTAACCATCCACACTTAGAAAAATTTGGTGTCAGTACAAATCAGTGACCACTGGAAAAGATTTCTAGTTGGTGCAAATCAGGAAACACTGACATTTCGACAAACCTCAGGGCAGTGCAAATCAGTAATCACCGACACATCCAAAGGTTTGGGGTCAGTACAAATCGCTAACCACCGACAGTTGGAAAAATTTAATGTGAGCGCAAATCAGTAACCACTGACAGTTGGAAAATTTTCAGGTCGGTACAACTCAGAAACCACTGACTCTGAGAAAATGCTGGGTTAGTGCAAATCAGTAACCACAGACACTTAGAGAAAATTCAGGTCCGTACAAATCAGTTACAACCAACACTTTGAAAAATTTCTGCTCTGTACAAATCAGTAACCAACGACAGTTGGAAAAAGATGGGGTCAGTACAAATCAGTAAGATCTGACTATTTGAAAAAAATTGAGTCAGTACACATCAGTAACCACCGAGATTTTGAAATATTTCCACTCAGTTTCCATCAGTAACCATAGACAGTTGGAAACATTTCGGGTCAGCGCAAAACAGGAACCGGTGACAGTTTGAAAAATTTCAAGACAGTACAAATCAGTAACCACTGACACGAAGAAAGATTTTGGGTCAGTGCAAATCAGTAAACATCCACACTTGGAAACATTTGGGGTCAGTATAAATCAGAAATCACCGACAGGTGGAAAAAATTCGGGGCAGTACAGATGATTCATCACCAACACTTTGAAAAATTAAGGGGTCAGTGTAAATCAGTAACCACTGAGGGTTGGGTGAATTTCAAGTCAATACAAATCAGTGAGCACCGACAGAGTAATTTTGGGTCAGTACAAATCATTAACCACCGATAGGTGGAAAAATTACGGGTCAGTACAAATTGGTAAGCACTGATGTTTAAAATAATTTTGGGACAGTGCAAATCAGTAACCATCCACACTTAGAAAAAATTGGGGTCAGTGCAAATCAGTAACCACTGACACATGGAGACATTTCCAGTTGGTGCATATCAGGGAACACTGACACTTCGACAAACTTTGGGGAGGTGCAAATCAGTAATATCTGACACTTAGAAAAATTTCAGGTCTGTACAAATCTGTAACCACCAAAAAGTGTAAAAATTACAGGTTAGTACAAATCAGTAAGCACTGACATTTCAAAACGTTTCGGGACAGTGCATATCATTAACCCACGACATTAGAAAAATTTTGGGTCTGTGCAAATCCACAACCATCCACACATGGAAACATTTCGGGTCAGTACAAATCAGTAACCACTGACAGTTGGATAAATTAGTGTGGGAAAAGATTTGCTACCCCACGATAGGCCCACAAAAGCAAAATTGGCCAGACTGTACCAGAACACCCAGAATTCCCCAGCAGCTCACAAGCCGAATCAGACAGCACACATACAAGGGATGAGGATTTCTGCTCCCACGGACATGACACAGCACCACAGTTATCTCATAGCCCTAAGGACAGTTTCACAACCCAGCAATACTAAAGTCACACAAGGAGTGGGTCAGACAGAGAGGCACCAGCAAGGACACCCTCCAGGAACAGGACAATGGAAACACCTCACTACTTCAGAAGAGATATTAACACCCACCTGTGAAGGGGAATGGAACCGTCGATACTGTCAGGATGTTGCATTGTGGGAAGCAACAGGACATTCATCCAATAAACTTCCAATTCACATCCTTGGAACTGGAATACTCCATTTCCAGATACATTGTAGTTTCCTATTTCTTGATCAGTGCCTTCCTTCCCATCTGTCCTTCTCCCCTCTCTCCTTCTCCATTCTCTCCTTTCCCCTTCCTTCCCTCCTCTCATTCTCCCCGCGCTCCTTCACCCTTCCTTCACCCCTCTCCTTCTCCCCTCTCTCCTTACCCCTTCCTTCCCCTCTCTCCTTCTCCCCTCTCTCTTTCCCCCTTCCATCCCTCTCTACTACACCCCTCTCCTTCTCCCCTCTCTCCTTCCCCCTCCTTCCCTCCTCTCCTTCTCCCCTCGCTCCTTCCCCCTTCCTTCCCCCTCTCCTTCTCCCCTCTCCTTCCCCGTCCCTCCCCCTCACCTTCTCCCCTCTCTCCTTCCCCCTTCCTTCCCCTCACTCCTTCTCCCCTCTCTCCTTCCCCCTTCCTTCCCCTCTCTCCTTCTCCCCTCTCTCCTTCCCCCTTCCTTCCCTCCTCTCCTTCTCCCCTCGCTCCTTCCCCCTTCCTTCCCCCTCTCCTTCTCCCCTCTCTCCTTCCCCCTTCCTTCCCCTCTCTCCTTCTCCCACTCTCTCCTTCTACCCTCTCTCCTACTCCCTTCGTTCCTCTCTCACCTTCTCCCCTCTCTCCTTCCCCCTTCCTTCCCCTCTCTCCTTCCCCCTCTCTCCTTCTCCGCTCCCTCCTTCCCCCTTCCTTTCTCCTCACCTTCTCCCTCTCCTTCCCTCTCTTCTTTCCCCTTCCTTTCCATCTCTCGTTATTCCTTCCTCCCCCCCTTCACCCCTCTGTCCTTCGGACTTCCTTCCCTCTTCCTTCCCCTCTCTACTTCTCACCTCTCTCCTTTCCCCTCTCCTTCACCCCCACCTTCTCCCCGTCTCCTTCCCCCCTCCTTCCTTCCCTCCGTCTCCCCTCTCTCCTTCTCCCTCTATCCTTCCCCACTCTCTACTCCCCCCTCACTCATTCCTCCCTTCCCCCTCTCTCGTTGCCCCCACCTTCCCCACTCTCTCCTACCCCCTCTATCCGTCACTCTGTCCTTCCCCTCTCTCCTTCTCCCCTCTCTCCTCCCCCCTTCCTTCCACTCTCTCCTTCCCCCACTCTCTCCTTCTACCCTCTCTCCTTCTCCCTTCGTTCCTCTCTCACCTTCTCGCCTCTCTCCTCCCCCTACCTTCCCCTTTTTCTTCCTTCTCTCTCCTTCTCCACTCTCTACTTCGCCCTTCCTTCCCCTCTCTCCTTCTCCCCTGTCTCCTTCCCCCTTCCTTTCCACCCTCCTTCTCCCCTCTCTCCATCCCCTTCACCTTCATCACTCTCTCCTTCTCTCCTTCCCCTCTCTCCTTCTCCCCTCTCTCCTTCCCCCTTCATTCCACTCTCTCCTTCTCCCCTCTCTCCTTCCCCCTTCCTTCCATCCTCTCCTTCTCCCCTCGCTCCTTCCCCCTTCCTTCCCCCCTCCTTCTCCCCTCTCTCCTTCCCCCTTCCTTCCCCTCTCTCCTTCCCCCTCTCTCCTTCTACCCTCCCTCCTTCCCCCTTCCTTTCTCCTCACCTTCTCCCTCTCCTTCCCTCTCTTCTTTCCCCTTCCTTTCCATCTCTCGTTACTCCTTCCTCCTCCCCCTTCACCCCTCTGTCCTTCGGACTTCCTTCCCCTTTCCATCCCCTCTCTACTTCTCTCCTCTCTCCTTTCCCCTCTCCTTCACCCCATCCTGCTCCCCGTCTCCTTCCCCCTCCTTCCTTCCCTCCGTCTCCCCTCTCTCCTTCTCCCTCTATCCTTCCCCACTCTCTACTTCCCCTCACTCATTACTCCCTTCCCCCTCTCTCGTTGCCCCCACCTTCCCCACTCTCTCCTTCCCCCTCTATCCGTCACTCTGTCCTTCCCCTCTCTCCTTCTCCCCTCTCTCCTCCCCCTTCCTTCCACTCTCACCTTCCCCCACTCTCTGCTTCTACCCTCTCTCCTTCTCCCTTCGTTCCTCTCTCACCTTCTCGCCTCTCTCCTCCCCCCTACCTTCCCCTCTCTCCTCCCCCCCTCTCCTTCTCCACTCTCTACTTCGCCCTTCCTTCCCCTCTCTCCTTCTCCCCTGTCTCCTTCCCCCTTCCTTTCCACCCTCATTCTCCCCTCTCTCCATCCCCTTCACCTTCATCACTCTCTCCTTCTCTCCTTCCCCTCTCTCCTTCTCCCCTCTCTCCTTCCCCCTTCATTCCACTCTCTCCTTCACCCACTCTCTCCTTCTCCCTTCTCTCCTTCCCCTTCTTCCCCTCTCTTCTTCTCCCCTCTCTCCTTCCCCCACTCTCTCCTTCTTCCCTCTCTCCTTCTCCCTTCGTTCCCCTCTCTCCTTCTCCCTTCCTTCAGCTCTCTCCTTCCCTCTCTCTCCTTCTCTACTCTCTACTTCCCCCTTCCTTCCTCTCTCTCCTTCTCCCCTGTCTACTTCTCCCTTCCTTTCCCCCTCCTTCTCCTCTCTCTCCTTCCCCGCTTTTCATTCTCCCCTCTCTCCTTCCCCCCTCATTCCTCCCCCCTCTCCTTCTCCCCTCTCTCCTTCTCCTTTCCTTCCCCCCTCTCCTTCACCACTCTCTACTTCGGCCCTCTCTTCTCCCCCCGTCTCCTTCCTCCCTCACCTTCACCACTCTCTCCTTCCCCCTCTCCTTGCCCCCACACCTTCTCCCCTCTCTCCTTCCCCCCTCTCCTTCTCCTCTCTCTCCTTCTCCCATCCTTCCCCTCTCCTTCTCCTCTCTCCTTCTGCCCCCCACTTCTTTCCCCTCTCTCCTTCCCCCTTCCTTCCACTCTCCACTTCACCCATGTCTCCTTCCACCTTCCTTCCATTTCCCCATCTCCTTCTACCCTCTCTCCTTCCCCCTCCTCCCTCCTCTCTTTCTACACTCTCTCCTTCCCCCTTCCTTCCCATCTCTCGTTACTCCTTCCTTCCGCCTCTCCTTTTCCACTCTCTACTTCCCCCTTGCGCCTGCCCTCTCCTTCTCCCCTCTCTCCACCCCCCTTCCTTCCTCTCTCTCCTTCCCCCTCTCTCCTTCCCCCGCTCCTTTTCCCCTCTCTCTACCCCTCTCTCCTTCTCCCCCTCTCTTCTCCCCTCTCTCCTTCCCCCGCTCCTTCTCCCCTCTCTCTACCCCTCTCTCCTACCCCTCTCCTCCGCTCTCTCCTTCTCTCACTCTCCTTCCCCCTCTCTGTCTCCCCTCTCTCCTTCCCCCTCAATCCTTCCCTACTCTCTCCTTCCCCCTCACTCCTTCCTCCCTGTCTCCATTCCCCGTCTCTCCTTCTCCCCTCTCTCCTCCCCCCTTCCTTCCCCTCTCTGCTTCCCCCTCTCTCCTTCCCCCCTCTCTCCATTCCCCATCTCTCCTTCTCCCCTATCTTCTTTCCCCTTCCTTCCCCTCTCTCCTTCTCCCCTCTCTCCTTCCCCCTTCCTTCCCCTCTTTCTTTCTCCCCCTCTCCTTCCCCCTTCCTTCCCTCCTCTCCTTCTCCCCTTTCTCCTTCCCCCTTCCTTCCCCTCTCTCCATCCCCCACTCTCTCCTTCTACCCTCTCTCCTTCTCCCTTCGTTCCTCTCTCACCTTCTCCCCTCTCTCCTTCCCCCTTCCTTCCCCTCTCGCCTTCCCACTCTCTCCTTCTCCCCTCCCTCCTTCCCCCTTCCTTTCTCCTCACCTTCTCCCTCTCCTTCCCTCTCTCCTTTCCCCTTCCTTTCCATCTCTCGTTATTCCTTCCTCCCCCCTTCACCCCTCTGTCCTTCGGACTTCCTTCCCCCTTCCTTCCCCTCTCTACTTCTCTCCTCTCTCCTTTCCCCTCTCCTTCACCCCCTCCTTCTCCCCGTCTCCTTCCCCCTCCTTCCTTCCCTCCGTCTCCCCTCTCTCCTTCTCCCTCTATCCTTCCCCACTCTCTACTTCCCCCTCACTCATTCCTCCCTTCCCCCTCTCTCGTTGCCCCCTCCTTCCTCATTCTCTCCTTCCCCCTCTATCCGTCACCCTGTCCTTCCCCTCTCTCCTTATCCCCTCTCTCCTCCCCCCTTCCTTCCCCTCTCTCCTTCCCCCACTCTCTCCTTCTACCCTCTCTCCTTCACCCTTCGTTCCTCTCTCACCTTCTCCCCTCTCTCCTTCTCCACTCTCTACTTCCCCCTTCCTTCCCCTCTCTCCTTCTCCCCTCTCTCCTTCTCCCCTGTCTACTTCTCCCTTCCTTTCCCCCCTTTTCTCCACTCTCTCCTTCCCCGCTCTTCATTCTCCCCTCTCTCCTTCGCCCCTCATTCCTCCCCCTCTCCTTCTCCCCTCTCTCCTTCTCCCTTCCTTCCCCCCTCTCCTTCACCACTCTCTACTTCGCCCCTCTCTTCTCCCTCCCCTCCTTCCCCCCCTCACCTTCACCACTCCCTCCTTCCTCCTCAATCCTTCCCCACTCTCTCCTTCCCCCTCACTCCTTCCTCCCTGTCTCCATTCCCCGTCTCTCCTTATCCCCTCTCTCCTCCCCACTTTCTTCCCCTCTCTGCTTCCCCCCTCTCTCCTTCCCCCCCCTCTCCATTCCCCATCTCTCCTTCTCCCCTATCTCCTGCCCGCTTCCTTCCCCTCTCCTTTCCCCTTCCTTCTCCCCTCTCTCCTTCCCCCTTCGTTCCCCTCTCTCCTTCTCCCCTCTCCTCCCTGTTTCCTTCCCAACTCTCTACATCCCCCTCTCTCCTTCCTCCCTCTCTGTTTTCCCCATCTCTCCTTCTCCCCTCACTCCTTCCCCCCTGCCCCCTCTCTCGTTTCCCCCTCCTTCCCCACTCTCTCCTTCCCCCCTCTATCCATCACCCTCTCTTCCCCCCTCTCTTTCTCTTCACTCACCTTGTCCTCTCTCTCCTTCCCCCTCTCCTAGCCCCCTCTCGTTCTCGCCTCTCTCCTTCTCCCCTCTCTCCTTTCCTCTTCCTTTTCCTCTCTCCTTCTCCTTTTTCTCCATCCACCTTCCTTCCCCTCTCTCCTCCTCCCCTCTCCTTCCCCATTTCTTCCCCCACTCCGTCTCCCCTCTCTCCTCCCCCCTTCCTTCCCCTCTCTCCTTCCCCTCTCTCCTTCCCCACTCTCCTTCTCCTCTCTCTCCTTCCCCCTCTCCTCCCCCCCTCACCTTCACCACTCTCTCCTTCTCCCCTCTCTCCTTCCCCCTCTCCTTCTCCCCACTCACTTGCCCGATTCCTTCCCCTCTCTCCTTCCTCCCGCACCTTCACCACACACTCCTTCTCGTCTCTCTTCTTCCCACTCTCCTTACCGCCATCTCCTTCTCCCCTCTCTCCTTCCCCTTCACCTTACCCCTCCCCTTCACCACACTCTCCTTCTCCTCTCTCTCCTTCCTCTTCTCCTTCCCCTTCTCCTTCACCACTCTCTCCTTCTCCCCTCTCTCCTTCTCCCCTCTCTCCTTCCCCCTCTCCTCCCCCTCTCTTTCTCCCTCTCTCCTTCCCCTTCCTTCCCATCTCTCTTTATTCCTTCCTTCCCCCCTCTCCTTCTCCACACTCTAATCCCCCTTTCCTACCCGTCTCTCATTCTCCCCTCTCTCCTTCCCCCCTCTCATTTTCCCCTCTTTCCTTCCCCCTTCCATCCACGCTCTGTTTCTCCCCTCTCTCCTCCCCCTCTCTTCCCCTCGCTCCTTCATCCTTCTATCCTTCCCCCCTCTCCTTTTCCCTCTCTCCTTCTCCCCTTTGTCCTTCCCCCTTCCTTATCCCCTCTCTCCTTTACCCTCACCTTCTCCTCTCCCTCCTTACCCCTCTCTCCTCCCCTCTCTCCTTCCCCTTCCTTCACCCCTCTCTCCTTCGCCCCTCTCTCCTTCTCCCCTCTCTCCTTCTCCTGTCCGTCACCTCTTTCCTTCACCCTCTTCTCGTCCCTCTCCTCACCTCTCTCCTTCTCCGCACACTCCTTCTCCCCCTCTCCTTCTCCCCTCTCTCCTTCACGCTCTCCTCCCCCTCTCCTTCTCCCCACTCTCTTTATCTATTCCTTCTTCCTCCTTCCCCGTCTCTCCTTCCCCCTCTCCGTCACCCCCTCCTTCACCACTCTCTCCTTCTCCCCTCTCTTCTTCCCCAGTCTCTCCTACCCCTTCCTTCCCCTCTCTACTTCACTCACTCTCCCCTTCCCTCCTCTCTCCGTTCCCCTTCCTTCCCATCTCCCTTTATTCCTTCCTTCCCCGTCTCCTTCTCCACTCTCTGCTTCCCTCTTCCTCCTCCCCTCTCCTTCTCCCCTCTCTCCTCCCCCCTTCCTTCCCCTCTCTGCTTCTCCCCTCTCTCCTCCCTCTCTCTTCCCCTCGCTCCTTCCCCTTTTCTCCTTCCACCCTCTCTCCTTCTCCACTCTCTCCTTCTCCCCTCTCATCTTCACCCTTCCTTCCAATATCTCCTTCCCCCTTCGCTCCTTCTCCTCTCCCTCCTTCCCCCTCTCTCCTTCTCCCCTCTCTCCTTCCCCCTTCCTAGTCCCCTCTCTCCTTCCCCTTTACTTCTCCTCTTCCTCCTTCCCCCTCTCTCCTTCTCCCCTCTCCTTCCCCCTTCCTTCCCCCCTCTCTCCTTCTCTCCTCTCTCCCCCTGTCCGTCGCCTCTTTCCTTCCCCCTCTTCTCCCCCCTCCTCCCTCCTCTCCTTCTCCGCACACTCCTTCTCCCCTCTCTCCTTCTCCCCTCTCTCCTTTCCAATCTCCTCCCCCCTCTCCTTCTCCCCACTCTCCTTATCTATTCCTTGCTCCTTCTTCTCCCGTCTCTCCTTCCCCCTCTCCCTCACCCCCTCCTTTACCACTCTCTTCTCCCCTCTCTCCTTCCCCCACTTTCCCCTTCGCTCCTCTCTCCTTCTCCCCTCTCTCCTTCCCCCTTCATTCCCCTCTCTCCTTCTCCCCTCTCTGCTTCCCCCCTCTCCCTCTCCCCTCCTTCCGCCCTCTCCTTCCCCCCTCTCTCTTTCTCCACCTCTCCTCCCCACTTCCTTCCCCTCTCTCCTTCTCCCATCTTTCCTTCCCCTTTCCTTCCCCCCTCTCCCTCACACCCCCCTTCTCCCCTCACCTTCACCACTCTCTCCTGATCCCCTCTCTCCTTCCCCCTCTCCTTCCCTCCTCTCCTTCACCACTCTCTCCTTCTTCCCCTCTTCTTCCCCACCTCCTTCCCCGCTCACCTTCACCACTCTCTCCTTCTCCCCCCTCTCCTTCTCCCCTCTTTCCTACACACTTCCTTCCGCCCTCTCCTTCCCCCCTTTCTTCCCCATTTTGTCCCCTTTCTCCTCCCCTCCCTACTTTCCCCTCTCACCTTCCCCCTCTCCTTCTCCCCTCTCTTCTCCCCTCTCACCTTCTCACCTCCCTCCTCCCCGCGCTCCTTCACCCCTCTCCTTCCCCCTTCCTTCCCCCCCTTCTCCCCTCTCTCCTTCTCCCCCTCTTCCCCCTTCCTTCCACCCCTCCTTCTCCCCTCTCACCTTCCCCCACTCCGCCCCATCTTCTTCCCTCTCTCTCCGTCCCCCTCTCCTTACCGCAGTCTCCTTCACCTCTCTCTCCTTCCCCCTCTCCTTCTTCCCTCTCTCCTCCCCTCTCTCCTCCCCTCTCACCTTCCCCCCTCTCCTTCTCCCCTCTCTCCTTCTCCACTCTCTCCTTCTCCCCTCTCTCCTTCCCCCTTCTTCCCCCTCTCCGTCTCCCCTCTCTCCTTCCCCCTGTCCCCTTCCCCCCCACTCCTTCCCCCATCTCTCCTTTTCCCCTCACTCCTTCCCCTCTTCCCCACTCTCTCCTTCACCCCTCTATCTGTCCCCCTCTCCTTCCGCCTCTCTTTCTCCCCTCTCTCCTTCCCCTCTCTCCTTCTCACCTCCCTCCTCCCCGCGCTCCTTCACCCCTCTCCTTCCCCCTTCCTTTCCCACTCCTTCTGCCCTCTCGCCTTCTCCCCTCTCTTCTTCCCACTTCCTTCTACCCCTCCTTCGCCCCTCTCACCTTCCCCCACTCCACCCCCTCCCCTTCCCTCTCTCTCCTTCCCCCTCTCCTTACCGCCGTCTCCTTCACCATACTCTCCTTCTCCTCTCTCTCCTTCCCCCTCTCCTTCCCTCCTCTCCTTCACCACTCTCTCCGTCTCCCCTCTCTCCTTTCCCCTCTCCTCCCCCTCTCTTTCCCCCTTCCTTCCCATCTCTCTTTATTCCTTCCTCCTCCCCTCTCCTTCTCCACTCTCTACTTCCCTCTTCCTCCTCCCCCTCCTTCTCCACTCTCTCCTCCTCCCTTCCTTCCCCTCTCCCCTTCTCCCCTCTCTCCTTCTCCCTCTCTCCTTCTCCCCCTCTCCTTCCCCTTCCTTCTTCCGTCTCTCCTTCCCCCCTTCCCCTCTCTCCTTCTCCCTTCCTTCTCTCCTCTCTGATTCCCCCTTGCTTCACCCCTCTATCCTTCACCCCTCTGTCCTCGCCTCTCTCCTTCCCCTGTCCATCACCTCTTTCCTTCCACCTCTTCTCGCCCTCTCCTCCCCCCTCTCCTTCTCCGCACACTCCTTCTCCCCTCTCTACTTTCCACTCTCCTCCCCCTCTCCTTCTCCCCACTCCTTCCCCCCACATCCGTCTCCCCTCTCTCCTCCCCCTTCCTTCCCCTCTCTCCTTCTCAACTCTCTCTTCCATTCCCTCTCTCCTTCTCTCTTTTCTGCTTCCCCCTTTCTTCCCCTCTCTCCTTCTCCCCTCTCCTTCCCCCCCACCGGTCTCCACGTTCTCCTCCCCCTTCCTTCCCCTCTCTCCTTCTCAACTCTCTCCTTCCTCCTTCCTTCCCCACTCTCTCATTCTCCCTTCCTTCCCCTCTCTCCTTCTCCCCAATCTCCTTTCCCTGTCCGTCACCTCTTTCCTTCACCCCCTTCCCCCTCTTCTCCCCTATGTCCTTTCCAGTCTCCTCCCCCCTCCTTCTCCCCACTCTCCTTATCTATTCCTTGCTCCTCTTTCCCCCGTCTCTCCTTCCCCCTTCCCTCACCCCCTCCTTCACCACTCTCTCCTTCTCCCCTCTCTTCCCCATCTCTCCTACCCCTTCCTTCCCCTGTCTACTTCTCTCACTCTCCCCTTCCCTCCTCTCTCCGTCGCATCTCCCTTTATTCCTTCCTTCCCCCCTCTCCTTCTCCACTCTCTACTTCCCTCCTCTTCCTCCTCCCCTCTTCTTCTCCCCTCTCTCCTCCCCTTTCCTTCCCCTATCTCCTTCTCGCCTCCCTCCTTCCCCCTCTCTCCTTCTCCCCTCTCTCCTTCCCAATCTCATTCCCCTCTCCTTGCCCTTCCTTCCCCCCTCTCCTTCTCCACTCTACTTTCCTCTTCTTCCTCCCCCCTCCTTCCCCCTCTCTCCTCCCCCTTCCTTCCCCTCTCTCCTTCCCCTCTCTCTCCTTCCCCCTCTCTCCTTCTCCCCTCTCTCCTCCCTCTCTCTTCCCCTCGCTCCTTCCCCCTTTTCTCCTTCCCCCCTCTCTCCTTCTCCGCTCTCTCCTTCTCCCCTCTCTCCTTTACCCTTCCTTCGCCCCTCTCTCTCCTTCCCCCTCACCTTCTCCTCTCCCTCCTTCCCCCTTTCTCCTTCTCTCCTCTCTCCTTCTCCCCTCTCTCCTTCCCCCTCACCTTCTCCTCTCCCTCCTTCCCCCTCTCTCCTTCTCCCCTCTCTCCTTCTCCCCTCTCTCCTTTCCCCTTCCTTCTCCCCTCTCTCCTTCCCTCTCACATTCTCCTCTCCCTCCTTCCCCTCTCTCCTACCGCCTTCTCTCCTTCCCCCTCTCTCCTTCTCCACTCTCTCCTTCTCCCCTCTCTCCTTTCCCCTTCCTTCTCCCCTCTCTCCTTCCCCCTTACTTCTCCTCTCCCTCCTTCCCCCTCTCTCCTTCTCCCTTCCTTCTCCGCTCTCTCCTTCACCCTTCCTTCTCCCCTCTCTCCTTCCCCCTCTCTCCTTCTCCCCTCTCTCCTTCCCACTCTCATTCCCCTCTCCTTCCACCCTCTCCTTCTCCACTGTCTACTTCCCTCTTCCTCCTCCCCTCTCCTTCTCCCCTCTCTTCTCCCCCTTCCTTCCCCTCTCTCTCCTTCCCCCTCTCTCCTTCTCCCATCTCTCATTCCCCCTCACCTTCTCCTCTCCCTCCTTCCCCCCCTCTCCTTCTCCCCTCTCTCCTTCTCCACTCTCTCCTTTCCCCTTCCTTCTCCCCTCTCTCTTTTCCCCTCACCTTCTCCTCTCCCTCCTTCCCCCTCTCCTACCCCCTTCTCTCCTTCACCCCTCTCTCCTTCTCCACTCTCTCCTTCTCCCCTCTCTCCTTTCCCCTTCCTTCTCCCCTCTCTCCTTCCCGCTTACTTCTCCTCTCCCTCCTTCCCCCTCTCTCCTTCTCCCTTCCTTCTCCACTCTCTCCTTCACCCTTCCTTCCGCCCTCTCTCCTTCTCCCCTCTCTCCTTCCCCTGTCCGTCACCTGTTTCCTTCACCCCCTTCCCCCACTTCTCCCCCTCCCCTTCTCTGCACGCTCCTTCTCCCCTCTCTCCTTTCCACTCTCCTCCCCCTCTCCTTCTCCCCACTCTGCTTATCTATTCCTTGCTCCTCCTTCTCCCGTCTCTCCCTCCCCCCTCCCTCACCCCCTCTTTCACCACTCTCTTCTTCTCCCCTCTCTTCTTCCCCCATCTCTCCTACCCCTTCCTTCCCCTCTCTCCTTCCCCCACTCTCCCCTTCCCTCCTCTCTCCTTCTCTGCTCTCTCCTTCCCTTTCACCTTCCCCATCTCCTTCACCACTCTCTCCTTCTCCCCTCTCCTTCCCCCCTCTCCTTCTCCACTCTCTCCTTCCCCTCTCCTTCTCCCCTCTCTCTTTCCCCATTTTCCCCCTCTCTCTTTCCCCCTCTCCTTCGCCCCGTCTCCATCACCACTCTCTCCTTCTCCCCTCTCTCCTTCCCTCTCTTCTTCTTCCCTCTGTCTTTACCCATTTCTTCTCCTCTCTCCTTCCCCCTCTCCTTCCCCCGTCTCCTTCACCGCGCTCTCCTTCTCCCCTCTCTCCTTCCCCACTCTCTCCCTCACTACTCTCTCTTTCCCCTCTCCTTCTCCCCTCTCTCTTTCCCCATTTTTCCCCTCTCTCTTTCCCCCCTCTCCTTCACCACTCTCTCCTTCTCCCCTCTTGCTTTCCCCTCTCCGTCTCCACTCTCTCTTTCCCCATTTCTTCCCCTCTCTCCTTTCCGCTTCGCTCCTTCCCCCTCTCCTTCACCACTCTCTCCTTCTCCCCCCCTCTCTCTCGCTCTTCTTGACCAACTTTCTCTCTCTCGCTCTGCTTGCCCCCTCTCTCTCGCTCTCCTTGCCCCCCTCTCTCTCGCTCTCTCTCCTTGACCATCTCTCTCTCTCTCTCTCTCTCACTCACTCCTTGAACCCCCCCTCTCTCTCTCTCCCCCTGACCCCCTTTAACTCTCTCTCCTTGCCCCCCCCTCCTTGCCCCCCTCTCTCTCCTTGCCTCCCCTCTCTCTCCTTGCCCCCCTTCTCTCTCCTTGCCCCTCTCGCTCTCCTTGCCCCCTGTCTCTCTCTCTCTCTCTCTCCTTGACCCCCTCTCTCTCTCGCTCTCTCCTTGATCCCCTCTCTCTCTCGCTCTCCTTGATCCCCTCTCTCTCTCTCCTTGACTCTCTCTCTCTCTCTCGCTCCTTGACCCCCTCTCTCTCTCTCTCTCTCTCTCCTTGACCCCCCCCTCTCTCTCGCTCTCTTTGACCAATTCTCTCTCTCGCTCTCCTTGCCCCCCTCTCTCTCGCTCTCTCTCCTTGACCCCCCCCTCTCTCTCTATCCTTGACACCCCCCCTCTCTCTCTCTCTCTCCTTGACTCTCGATATCTCTCTGTCTCTCCTTGACACTCTCTCTCTCTCTCTCTCTCTCTCTCTCCATGACCCCCCTCTCTCTCTACTTGACCCCCTCTCTCTCTCTCTCTCTCCTTGACCCCCCTCTCTCTCGCTCTCCTTGACCCTCTCTCTCTCTCTCCTTGACCCCCGCTGTCTCGCTCTCTCGCAATCTCGCTCTCTCTCTCTCTGTCTCTCCCCTTGACCCCCTATCTCTCTCTCTCTCTCTCTCTCTCTCTTCTTGACCCCCTCTCTCTCTCCTTGCCTCGCCCCCCCTCTCTCTCTCTCTCCTTGACCCCCTCTCTCTCTCTCTCTCTCTCTCTCTCTCTCTCTCTCTCTCTCCTTGACACCCTCTCTCTCTCTCTCACGCTCTCCTTGACCCGCTCTCTCACTCTCTCTCCTTGACCCCCTCTCTCTCTCTCCTTGACCCCCTCTCTCTCTCTCTCTCCTTGACCCCCTCTCTCTCGCTCTCCTTGACCCCGTCTCTCTCTATCCTTGACCCCCTCTCTCTCGCTCTCCTTGACCCCCTCTCGCTCTCTCCTTGACCCCCTCTCTCTCGCTCCTTGACCCCCTCTCTCTCTCTCTCTCTCTCTCTCTCTCTCCTTGATTCTCTCTCTCTCTCCTTGACCCACTCTCTCTCTCTCTCCTTGATCCCCTGTCTCTCTCGCTCTCCTTGACCCCTCTCCCTCTCGCTCTCCTTGCCCCCCTCTCTCTCGCTCTCCTTGAGCCTCTCTCTCACTCTCTCTCTCTCTCTCTCTGTCTCTCTCTCTCTCTCTCTCTCTCTCTCTCTCTCTCTCCTTGACCCCCCTCTCTCTCTCTCTCACGCTCTCCTTGGCCCTCTCTCTCTCACTCCTTGATCCCCTCTCTCTCTCGCTCTCCTTGACCCCCCTCTTTCTCTCTGTCTTTGCTCCCCCCTCTCTCTCTCTCTCCTTGCCCGCCTCTCTCTCTCTCTCTCTCTCTCACCTTGCCCCCCATCTCTCTCTCTACTTGACCCCCCTCTCTCTCTCTCTCCTTGACACCCTCTCTCTTTCTCTCTCTCCTTGACCCCCTTTCTCTCTCTCTCTCCTTGCCCCCCTTCTCCTTGCGCCCAATCTCTCTCTCTCTCGCTCACCTTGCCCCCCCTCTCTCTCTCTCCTTGACCCTCTCTCTCTCTCTCTCTCGTTGTACCACTCTGTCTCTGTCTCTCTCTCTCTAACTCCTTGACCGCCCCCCTCTCTCTCTCCTTGACACCCCCTCTCTCGCTCTCCTTGCCCCCCTCTCGCTCTCCTTGCCCCTCTCTCTCTCGCTCTCTCTCCTTGACCCCTCTCTCTCACTCCCTCTCTCCTTGACCCTCTCTCTATCTCTCTCTCTCCTTGACCCTCTCTCTCTCTCTCGCTCTCTTTCTCCCTCTCTCTCTCTCTCTCTCTCCTTGACACCCCCCCTCTCTATCTCTCCTTGAACACCCCACTCTCTATGTCTCTCTCTCTCCTTGACCCTCCCTCTCTCTCTCTCGCTCTCCTTGACCAAATTTCTCTCTCTCGCTCTCCTTGCCCCCTCTCTCTCGCTCTCCTTGCCCCCTCTCTCTCGCTCTCTCTCTCCTTGACCCTCCCTCTCTCTCTCTCGCTCTCCTTGACCAAATTTCTCTCTCTCGCTCTCCTTGCCCCCCTATCTCTCTCTCTCCTTGACCCCCCCTCTCTCTCTCTCTCCTTGCCCCCCCTCTCCTTGACCCCCTCTCTCTCCTTGCCCCCCCTCTCTCCTTGCCTCCCTTCTCTCTCCTTGCCCCTCTCGCTCTCCTTGCCCTCTGTCTCTCACTCTCTCTCTCTCTCTCCTTGCCCGCCTCTCTCTCTCTCTCCTTGCCCCCCTCTCTCTCTCCTTGCCCCCCCCTCTCTCTCTCCTTGACCCCCCTCTCTCTCTCTCCTTGACCACCTCTCTCTCTCTCTCTCCTTGACCCCCTCTCACTCTCTCTCTCTCCTTGACCCCCTTTCTCTCTCTCTCTCTCCTTGCCCCCTCTCTCTCTCGCTCTCTTTGACCAACTCTCTCTCTCGCTCTCCTTGCCCCCTCTCTCTCGCTATCTCTCCTTGACCCCCCTCTCTCTCTCTATCCTTGACCCCGACTCTCTCTCTCTCTCTCTCTCTCTCTCCTTGACTCTCTATCTCTCTCTGTCTCTCCTTGACCCTCTCTCTCTCTCTCTCTCTCTCTCTCTCTCTCTCTCCTTGACCCCCTCTCTCTCTCTCTCTCTCACGCTCTCCTTGGCCCTCTCTCTCTCTCTCCTTGATCCCCTCTCTCTCGCTCTCCTTGACCCCCCTCTTTCTCTCTGTCCTTGCTCCCTTCTCTCTCTCTCTCTCTCCTTGCCCGCCTCTCTCTCTCTCTCTCTCCTTGCCCCCCCATCTCTCTCTCTCCTTGACTCCCCCTCTCTCTCTCTCCTTGAACCCCTCTCTCTTTCTCTCTATCCTTGACCCCCTTTCTCTCTCTCTCTCCTTGCCCCACTTTCTCCTTGCCCCCAATCTCTCTCTCTCGCTCACCTTGCCCCCCCTCTCTCTCTCTCCTTGACCCTCTCTCTCTCTCTCTCTCTCTCTAGTTGTACCCCTCTGTCTCTGTCTCTCTCTCTCTAACTCCTTGACCCCCCTCTCTCCTTGACACCCCCTCTCTCGCTCTCCTTGCCCCCCTCTCGCTCTCCTTGCCCCTCTCTCTCTCGCTCTCTCTCCTTGACCCCTCTCTCTCACTCCCTCTCTCCTTGACCCTCTCTCTATCTCTCTCTCTCCTTGACCCTCTCTCTCTCTCTCGCTCTCTTTCTCCCTCTCTCTCTCTCTCTCTCTTTCCTTGACCCCCTCTCTCTCTCTCCTTGACCACCCCTCTCTCTCTGTCTCTCTCTCTCCTTGACCCTCCCTCTCTCTCTCTCGCTCTCCCTGACCAAATTTCTCTCTCTCGCTCTCCTTGCCCCCTCTCTCTCGCTCTCTCTCTCCTTGACCCCCTCTCTCTCTCTCCCTGACCCCCTTTATCTCTCTCTCTCCTTGCCCCCCTCTCCTTGACCCCCTCTCTCTCCTTCCCCCCCTCTCTCCTTGCCTCCCTTATCTCTCCTTGCCCCTCTCGCTCTCCTTGCACTCTGTCTCTCTCTCTCTCTCTCTCCTTGACCCCCTCTCTCTGTCTCTCCTTGACCCCCTCTCTCTCTCTCCTCGACCCCCTTTCTCTCTCTCTCTCCTTGCCCCCCTCTCTCTCGCTCTCCTGTACCAACTCTCTCTCTCGCTCTCCTTGCCCCCTCTCTCTCGCTCTCTCTCCTTGACCCCACTCTCTCTCTCTATCCTTGACCCCCACTCTCTCTCTCTCTCTCTCTCTCTCTTCTTGACTCTCTATCTCTCTCTGTCTCTCCTTGACCTTCTCTCTTTCTCTCTCTCTCTCTCTCTCACCTTGTCCCCTCTCTCTCGCTCTCCTTGCCACCCCCTCTCTCTCTCTCTCTCCTTGCCCCCCCCCTCTCTCTCTCTCTCCCTCTCCTTGACCCCCTCGATCTCTCTCTCCTTGACACACCATCTCTCTCTCTCTCTCTCTCTCTCTCTCCTTGACCCCCCCTCTCTCTCTCTGTCTATCTCTCTCTCTCTCCTTGAACCCCCCTCTCTCTCTCTCGCTCTCCTTGACCAACTCTCTCTCTCTCGCTCTCCTTACACCCTTTCTCTCGCTCTCCTTGCCCCCCTCTCTCTCTCTCTCTCTCACGCTCTCCATGACCCCCTCTCTCTCGTTCTTCTTGACCCCCCCTCTCTCTCTCTCCTTGACCCCCGCACTCTCGCTGTCTCGCTCTCTCTATCTCTCTCTCCTTGACCCCCCATCTCTCTCTCTCTCTCTCCGTGCCCGCCTCTCTCTCTCTCTCCTTTCCCCCCCTCTCTCCTTGACCCATTCTCTCTCTCTCTCTCCTTGACCCCCCCTCTCTCTCTCTCTCCTTGACCCCCTCTCTCTCTCTCTCCTTGACTCCCTTTCTCTCTCTCTCTCCTTGCCCCCCTTCTCCTTGACCCCCATCTCTCTTTCTCTCTCTCGCTCACTTTGCCCCCGCCTCTCTCTCTCTTTCCTTGACCCCCTCTCTCTTTCTGTCTCCTTGACCCCCCCTCTCTCTCTCACGCTCTCCATGACCCCCTCTCTCTCGTTCTTCTTGACCCCCCCTCTCTCTCTCTCCTTGACCCCCGCACTCTCGCTCTCTCGCTCTCTCTATCTCTCTCTCCTTGACCCCCCATCTCTCTCTCTCTCTCTCCGTGCCCGCCTCTCTCTCTCTCTCTCTCCTTTCCCCCCCTCTCTCCTTGACCCCCTCTCTCTCTCTCTCTCCTTGACCCCCTCTCTCTCTCTCTCTCCTTGACCCCCTCTCTCTCTCTCTCCTTGACCCCCTCTCTCTCTCTCTCTCTCCTTGCCCCCCCTTCTCCTTTACCCCCCATCTCTCTTTCTCTCTCTCGCTCACTTTGCCCCCGCCTCTCTCTCTCTCTCCTTGACCCTCTCTCTCTCTCTCGTTGAACCCCTCTGTCTCTCTCTGTCTCTCTCTCTCTCTCTCTCTCTCTCTCCTTGACCCCCCCTCTCTCTCTTTGACCCCCCCCTCTCTCGCTCTCCTTGTCCCCCTCTCGCTCTCCTTGCCCCTCTCTCTCTCGCTCTCTCTCCTTGACTCCTCTCTCTCACTCTCTCTCGTTGACCCCTCTCTCTGTCTCTCTCTCTTTCTCTCCTTGACCCTCTCTCTCTCTCTCTCTCTCTCTCTCTCCTTGCCCCCCTCTCTCGCTCTCTCTCCTTGACCCTCTCTCTCTCTCTCCCGCTCGCTCTCTCTCTCCCTCTCTCCTTGATCGCCTCTCTCTCGCTCTCCTTGATCCCCTCTCTCTGTCTCTCTCCTTGACTCTCTCTCTCTCTCCTTGACCCCCCTCTCTCTCTTGCTCTCTTTGACCAACTCTCTCTCTCGCTCTCCTTGCCCCCATCTCTCTCGCTCTCTCTCCTTGACACCCTCCCTCTCTCTCTCTCTCTCTCCTTGACCAACCCCTCTCTCTCTCTCTCTCTCTTCTTGACCCCCTCTCTCTCGCTCTCCTTGCCACCCCCTCTCTCTCTCTCCTTGACCACCTCTCTCTCTCTCTCCCTCTCCTTGACCCCCTCGATCTCTCTCTCCTTGACACACCATCTCTCTCTCTCTCTCTCTCTACCTGACACCCCCTCTCTCTCTCGCTCTCCTTGACCAACTCTCTCTCTCTCGCTCTCCTTACACCCTCTCTCTCGCTCTCCTTGCCCCCCCTCTCTCTCTCTCCTTGACCCCCCCTCTCTCTTGCTCTCTTTGACCAACTCTCTCTCTCGCTCTCCTTGCCCCCCTCTCTCTCGCTCTCTCTCCTTGACACCCCCCCCTCTCTGTCTCTCCTTGACCCCCCTCTCTCTCTCTCCCTCTCTCCTTGATCCCCTCTCTCTCGCTCTCCTTGATCCCCTCTCTCTCTCTCTCCTTGACTCTCTCTCTCTCCTTGACCCCCTCTCTCTCTCTTTCTCTCTCCTTGACCCCCCCTCTGTCTGTCTGTCTCTCTCTCTCTCCTTGACCCTCCCTCTCTCTCTCTCGCTCTCCTTGACCAAATTTCTCTCTCTCGCTCTCCTTGCCCCCTCTCTCTCGCTCTCTCTCTCCTTGACCCCCCCTCTCTCTCTCTCTCTCTCTCCTTGACCCCCCTCTCTCTCTCTCCCTGACCCCCTTTATCTCTCTCTCTCCTTGCCTCCCCTCTCCTTGACCCCCTCTCTCTCCTTGCCCCCTCTCTCTCCTTGCCTCCCTTCTCTCTCCTTGCCCCTCTCGCTCTCCTTGCCCTCTGTCTCTCTCTCTCTCTCTCTCTCTCTCTCTCCTTGCCCGCCTCTCTCTCTCTCTCTCCTTGACCCCCTCTCTCTCTATCTCCTTGACCCCCTCTCTCTCTCTCTCTCCTCGACCCCCTTTCTCTCTCTCTCTCCTTGCCCCCTCTCTCTCTCGCTCTCCTGTACCAACTCTCTCTCTCGCTCTCCTTGCCCCCTCTCTCTCGCTCTCTCTCCTTGACCCCCCTCTCTCTCTCTATCCTTGACCCCCACTCTCTCTCTCTCTCTCTCTCTTCTTGACTCTCTATCTCTCTCTGTCTCTCCTTGACCCTCTCTCTCTCTCTCTCTCTCTCTCCTTGACCCCCTCTCTCTCGCTCTCCTTGCCACCACCTCTCTCTCTCTCTCTCCTTGCCCCCCCTCTCTCTCTCTCTCTCTCTCCCCCTCTCCTTGACCCCCTCGATCTCTCTCTCCTTGACACACCATCTCTCTCTCTCTCTCCATGACTCCCCCCCCTCTCTCTCTCTCTCTCTCTCTCCTTCACCCCCCCTCTCTCTCCCTCGCTTCCTTGACCAACTCTCTCTCTCTCGCTCTCCTTCCACCCTCTCTCTCGCTCTCCTTGCACTCCTCTCGCTCTCCTTGCCCCCCACCTCTCTCTCTCTCTCTCTCTCCTTGACCCCCTCTCTCTGTCTGTCTCCTTGAAACCCCTTTCTCTCTCCTTAACCACCTCTCTCTCTCTCACACTCTCCATGACCCCCTCTCTCTCGCTCACCTTGACCCCCCCTCTCTCTCTCCTTGACCCCCGCTCTCTCGCTCTCTCTCTCCCTCCTTGACCCCCCATCTCCCTCTCTCTCTCTCCTTGCCCGCCTCTCTCTCTCTCTCTCCTTGGTCCCCCTCTCTCTCTCCTTGACCCCCTCTCTCTCTCTCTCTCCTTGACCCCCTCTCTCTCTCTCTCCTAGATCCCCTCTCTCTCTCTCTCTCTCCTTGACCCCCCCTCTCTCTCTTTCTCCTTGCCCCCCCTCTCTCTCTCCTTGACCCCCTCTCTCTCTCTCTCTCCTTGACCCCCCTCTCTCTCTCTCCTAGATCCCCTCTCTCTCTCTCTCTCTCCTTGACCCCCTCTCTCTCTCTCTCCTTGACCCCCCTCTCTCTCTCCTTGACCCCCCCTCTCTCTCCTTGCCTCTCTCTCTCTCTCTCTCCTGGACCCCCTCTCTCTCGCTCTCCTTGACCCCGTCTCTCTCTATCCTTGACCCCCTCTCTCTCGCTCTCCTTGACCCCCTCTCGCTCTCTCCTTGACCCCATCTCTCTCGCTCCTTGACCCTCTCTCTCTCTCTCTCTCTCTCTCTCTCTCTCTCTCTCCTTGACTCTCTCTCTCTCTCCTTGATCCCCTGTCTCTCTCGCTCTCCTTGACCCCTCTCCCTCTCGCTCTCCTTGCCCCCCTCTCTCTCGCTCTCCTTGAGCCTCTCTCTCACTCTCTCTCTCTCTCTCTGTCTCTCTCTCTCTCTCTCTCCTTGACCCCCTCTCTCTCTCTCTCACGCTCTCCTTGGCCCTCTCTCTCTCACTCCTTGATCCCCTCTCTCTCTCGCTCTCCTTGACCCCCCTCTTTCTCTCTGTCTTTGCTCCCCCCTCTCTCTCTCTCTCCTTGCCCGCCTCTCTCTCTCTCTCTCTCTCTCTCTCTCTCTCACACACCTTGCCCCCCATCTCTCTCTCTCCTTGACCCCCCTCTCTCTCTCTCTCCTTGCTCCCCTTCTCCTTGCCCCCAATCTCTCTCTCTCTCGCTCACCTTGCCCCCCCTCTCTCTCTCTCCTTGACCCTCTCTCTCTGTCTCTCTCGTTGTACCACTCTGTCTCTGTCTCTCTCTCTCTAACTCCTTGACCGCCCCCCTCTCTCTCTCCTTGACACCCTCTCTCTCCCTCTCCTTGCCCCCCTCTCGCTCTCCTTGCCCCTCTCTCTCTCGCTCTCTCTCCTTGACCCCTCTCTCTCACTCCCTCTCTCCTTGACCCTCTCTCTATCTCTCTCTCTCCTTGACCCGCTCTCTCTCTCTCTCGCTCTCTTTCTCCCTCTCTCTCTCTCTCTCTCTCTCTCTCTCTCTCTCCTTGACCCCCCTCTCTCTCTCTCCATGACCACCCCTCTCTCTATGTCTCTCTCTCTCCTTGACCCTCCCTCTCTCTCTCTCGCTCTCCTTGAACAAATTTCTCTCTCTCGCTCTCCTTGCCCCCTCTCTCTCGCTCTCCTTGCCCCCTCTCTCTCGCTCTCTCTCTCCTTGACCCTCCCTCTCTCTCTCTCGCTCTCCTTGACCAAATTTCTCTCTCTCGCTCTCCTTGCCCCCCTATCTCTCTCTCTCCTTGACCCCTCCCCTCTCTCTCTCTCCTTGCCCCCCCTCTCCTTGACCCCTTCTCTCTCCTTGCGCCCCCCCTCTCTCCTTGCCTCCCTTCTCTCTCCTTGCCCCTCTCGCTCTCCTTGCCCTCTGTCTCCCACTCTCTCTCTCTCTCTCCTTGCCCGCCTCTCTCTCTCCTTGACCCCCCTCTCTCTCTCTCTCTCCTTGACCCCTCTCTCTCTCTCTCTCCTTGACCCCCTCTCACTCTCTCTCTCCTTGACCCCCTTTCTCTCTCTCTCTCCTTGCCCCTCTCTCTCTCTCTCGCTCTCCTTGCCCCCTCTCTCTCGCTATCTCTCCTTGACCCCGACTCTCTCGCTCTCTCTCTCTCTCTCTCCTTGACTCTCTATCTCTATCTGTCTCTCCTTGACCCTCTCTCTCTCTCTCTCTCTCTCTCTCTCTCTCTCTCCTTGACCCCCTCTCTCTCTCTCTCTCTCACGCTCTCCTTGGCCCTCTCTCTCTCTCTCCTTGATCCCCTCTCTCTCTCGCTCTCCTTGACCCCCCTCTTTCTCTCTGTCTTTGCTCCCCCCTCTCTCTCTCTCTCTCCTTGCCCGCCTCTCTCTCTCTCTCTCTCCTTGCCCCCCCATCTCTCTCTCTCCTTGACTCCCCCTCTCTCTCTCTCCTTGACCCCTCTCTCTTTCTCTCTCTCCTTGACCCCCTTTCTCTCTCTCTCTCCTTGCCCCACCTTCTCCTTGCCCCCAATCTCTCTCTCTCGCTCACCTTGCCCCCCCCCTCTCTCTCCTTGACCCTCTCTCTCTCTCTCTCTAGTTGTACCCTTCTGTCTCTGTCTCTCTCTCTCTAACTCCTTGACCCCCCTCTCTCCTTGACACCCCCTCTCTCGCTCTCCTTGCCCCCCTCTCGCTCTCCTTGCCCCTCTCTCTCTCGCTCTCTCTCCTTGCCCCTCTCTCTCACTCCCTCTCTCCTTGACCCTCTCTCTATCTCTCTCTCTACTTGACCCTCTCTCTCTCTCTCGCTCTCTTTCTCCCTTTCTCTCTCTCTCTCTCTCTCTCCTTGACCCCCTCTCTCTCTCTCTCCTTGACCACCCCTCTCTCTCTGTCTCTCTCTCTCCTTGACCCTCCCTCTCTCTGTCTCGCTCTCCCTGACCAAATTTCTTTCTCTCGCTCTCCTTGCCCCCTCTCTCTCGCTCTCCTTGCCCCCTCTCTCTCGCTCTCTCTCTCCTTGACCCCCTCTCTCTCTCTCTCTCCTTGACCCCCCCCTCTCTCTCTCCCTGACCCCCTTTATCTCTCTCTCTCCTTGCCCCCCCTCTCCTTGACCCCCTCTCTCTCCTTGCCCCCCCTCTCTCTCCTTGCCCCTCTCGCTCTCCTTGCCCTCTGTCTCTCTCTCTCTCTCTCTCCTTGCCCGCCTCTCTCTCTCTTTCTCTCCTTGACCCCCTCTCTCTGTCTCTCCTTGACCCCCTCTCTCTCTCTCTCTCCTCGACCCCCTTTCTCTCTCTCTCTCCTTGCCCCCCTCTCTCTCGCTCTCCTGTACCAACTCTCTCTCTCGCTCTCCTTGCCCCCTCTCTCTCGCTCTCTCTCCTTGACCCCACTCTCTCTCTCTATCCTTGACTCCCACTCTCTCTCTCTCTCTCTCTCTTCTTGACTCTCTATCTCTCTCTGTCTCTCCTTGACCCTCTCTCTCTCTCTCTCTCTCTCTCTCTCTCCTTGACCCCCTCTCTCTCGCTCTCCTTGCCACCCCCCCCTCTCTCTCTCTCCTTGCCCCCCCTCTCTCTCTCTCTCTCTCCCTCTCCTTGACCCCCTCGATCTCTCTCTCCTTGACACACCATCTCTCTCTCTCTCTCTCTCTCTCTCTCCTTGACCCCCCCCTCTCTCTCTCTGTCTCTCTCTCTCTCTCTCTCCTTGACTCCCCCTCTCTCTCTCTCGCTCTCCTTGACCAACTCTCTCTCTCTCGCTCTCCTTACACCCTTTCTCTCGCTCTCCTTGCCCCCCTCTCTCTCTCTCTCTCACGCTCTCCATGACCCCCTCTCTCTCGTTCTTCTTGACCCCCCCTCTCTCTCTCCTTGACCCCCCCTCTCTCTCTCTCCTTGACCCCCTTTCTCTCTCTCTCCTTGCCCCCCCTTCTCCTTGACCTCCCATCTCTCTTTCTCTCTCTCGCTCACTTTGCCCCCGCCTCTCTCTCTCTCTCCGTGACCACCTCTCTCTGTCTGTCTCCTTGACCCCCCCTCTCTCTCTCTCTCACGCTCTCCATGACCCCCTCTCTCTCGTTCTTCTTGACCCCCTCTCTCTCTCTCTCCTTGACCCCCGCACTCTCGCTCTCTCGCTCTCTCGCTCTCTCTATCTCTCTCTCCTTGACCCCCCATCTCTCTCTCTCTCTCTCCGTGCCCGCCTCTCTCTCTCTCTCTCTCCTTTCCCCCCCTCTCTCCTTGACCCCCTCTCTCTCTCTCTCCTTGACCCGCTCTCTCTCTCTCTCCTTGACCCCTCTCTCTCTCTCCTTGACCCCCTTTCTCTCTCTCTCTCCTTGCCCCCCCTTCTCCTTGACCCCCCATCTGTCTTTCTCTCTCTCGCTCACTTTGCCCCCGCCTCTCTCTCTCTCCTTGACCCTCTCTCTCTCTCTCGTTGAACCCCTCTGTCTCTCTCTCTCTCTCTCTCTCTCTCTCCTTGACCCCCCTCTCTCTCTCCTTGACCCCCCGCTCTCTCGCTCTCCTTGTCCCCCTCTCGCTCTCCTTGCCCCTCTCTCTCTCGCTCTCTCTCCTTGACTCCTCTCTCTCACTCTCTCTCGTTGACCCCTCTCTCTGTCTCTCTCTCTTTCTCTCCTTGACCCTCTCTCTCTCTCTCTCTCTCTCCCTCTCTCTCCTTGCCCCCCTCTCTCGCTCTCTCTCCTTGACCCTCTCTCTCTCTCTCCCGCTCGCTCTCTCTCTCCCTCACTCCTTGATCCCCTCTCTCTCGCTCTCCTTGATCTCCTCTCTCTCTCTCTCTCCTTGACTCTCTCTCTCTCTCCTTGACCCCTCTCTCTCTCTTTCTCTCTCCTTGACCCCCCCCTGTCTGTCTCTCTCTCTCTCTCTCTCCGTGACCCCCCTCTCTCTCTTGCTCTCTTTGACCAACTCTCTCTCTCTCTCTCCTTGACCCCCCTCTCTCTCTCTCTCTCTCTTCTTGACCCCCTCTCTCTCGCTCTCCTTGCCACTCCCTCTCTCTCTCTCCTTGACCACCTCTCTCTCTCTCTCCCTCTCCTTGACCCCCTCGATCTCTCTCTCCTTGACACACCATCTCTCTCTCTCTCTCTCTCTCCTTGACCAACTCTCTCTCTCTCGCTCTCCTTACACACTCTCTCTCGCTCTCCTTGACCCCTTCTCTCTCTCTCTCCTTGACCCCCTCTCTCTCTCTCTCCTTGACCCCCTTTCTCTCTCTCTCTCCTTGCCCCCCCTTCTCCTTGACTCCCCATCTCTCTTTCTCTCTCTCGCTCTCTTTGCCCCCGCCTCTCTCTCTCTCTCCTTGACCCCCCTCTCTCTGTCTGTCTCCTTGACCCCCCCTCTCTCTCTCTCTCACGCTCTCCATGACCCCCTCTCTCTCGTTCTTCTTGACCCCCTCTCTCTCTCTCTCCTTGACCCCCGCACTCTCGCTCTCTCGCTCTCTCTATCTCTCTCTCCTTGACCCCCCATCTCTCTCTCTCTCTCTCTCCGTGCCCGCCTCTCTCTCTCTCTCTCTCCTTTCCCCCCCTCTCTCCTTGACACCCTCTCTCTCTCTCTCCTTGACCCCCTCTCTCTCTCTCCTTGACCCCCTCTCTCTCTCTCTCCTTGACCCCCTTTCTCTCTCTCTCTCCTTGCCCCCCGTTCTCGACCCCCCATCTCTCTTTCTCTCTCTCGCTCACTTTGCCCCCGCCTCTCTCTCTCTCTCTCCTTGACCCTCTCTCTCTCTCTCGTTGAACCCCTCTGTCTCTGTCTCTCTCTCTCTCTCTCTCTCCTTGACGCCCCTCTCTCTCTCCTTGACCCGCCTCTCTCGCTCTCCTTGTCCCCCTCTCGCTCTCCTTGCCCCTCTCTCTCTCGCTCACTCTCCTTGACTCCTCTCTCTCACTCTCTCTCGTTGACCCCTCTCTCTGTCTCTCTCTCTTTCTCTCCTTGACCCTCTCTCTCTCTCTCTCTCTCTCTCTCTCTCCTTGCCCCCCTCTCTCGCTCTCTCTCCTTGACCCTCTCTCTCTCTCTCCCGCTCGCTCTCTGTCTCCCTCTCTCCTTGATCCCCTCTCTCTCGCTCTCCTTGATCCCCTCTCTCTCTCTCTCTCCTTGACTCTCTCTCTCTCTCCTTGACCCCACTCTCTCTCTTTCTCTCTCCTTGACCCCCCCTCTGTCTGTCTGTCTCTCTCTCTCTCCTTGACCCACCTCTCTCTCTTGCTCTCTTTGACCAACTCTCTCTCTCGCTCTCCTTGCCCCCATTTCTCGCGCTCTCTCTCCTTGACACCCTCCCTCTCTCTCTCTCTCTCTCTCCTTGACCCCCTCTCTCTCTCTCTCTCTCTCTCTCTCTTCTTGACCCCCTCTCTCTCGCTCTCCTTGCCACCCCCTCTCTCTCTCTCCTTGACCACCTCTCTCTCACTCTCCCTCTCCTTGACCCCCTCTCTCTCGCTCTCCTTGCCACCCCCACTCTCTCTCTCCTTGACCACCTCTCTCTCTCTCTCTCTCTCTACTTGACACCCCCTCTCTCTCTCGCTCTCCTTGACCAACTCTCTCTCTCTCGCTCTCCTTACACCCTCTCTCTCGCTCTCCTTGCCCCCCCCGCCCTCTCTCTCTCTCTCTCCTTGACCCCCCCTCTCTCTTGCTCTCTTTGATCAACTCTCTCACTCGCTCTCCTTGCCCCCCTCTCTCTCGCTCTCTCTCCTTGACACCCCCCCCCTCTCTCTGTCTCTCCTTGACCCCCCTCTCTCTCTCCCTCTCTCCTTGATCCCCTCTCTCTCTCTCTCTCTCCTTGACTCTCTCTCTCTCTCCTTGACCCCCCTCTCTCTCTCCCTCTCTCCTTGATCCCCTCTCTCTCTCTCCTTGACTCTCTCTCTCTCTCCTTGCCCCCTCTCTCTCTCGCTCTCCTGTACCAACTCTCTCTCTCGCTCTCCTTGCCCCCTCTCTCTCGCTCTCTCTCCTTGACCCCCCTCTCTCTCTCTACCCTTGACCCCCACTCTCTCTCTCTCTCTCTCTCTTCTTGACTCTCTATCTCTCTCTGTCTCTCCTTGGCCCTCTCTCTCTCTCTCTCTCCTTGACCCCCTCTCTCTCGCTCTCCTTGCCACCCCCTCTCTCTCTCTCTCTCTCCTTGCCCCCCCTCTCTCTCTCTCTCTCCCTCTCCTTGACCCTCTCGATCTCTCTCTCCTTGACACACCATCTCTCTCTCTCTCTCCTTGACTCCCCCCCCTCTCTCTCTCTCTCTCTCTCTCTCCTTCACCCCCCTCTCTCTCCCTCGCTCTCCTTGACCAACTCTCTCTCTCTCGCTCTCCTTCCACCCTCTCTCTCGCTCTCCTTGCACTCCTCTCGCTCTCCTTGCCCCCCCTCTCTCTCTCTCTCTCTCTCTCTCCTTGACCCCCTCTCTCTGTCTGTCTCCTTGAAAACCCTTTCTCTCTCCTTAACCATCTCTCTCTCTCTCACGCTCTCCAAGACCCCCTCTCTCTCGCTCACCTTGACCCCCCTCTCTCTCTCCTTGACCCCCGCTCTCTCGCTCTCTCTCTCCCTTCTTGACCCCCCCATCTCCCTCTCTCTCTCTCCTTGCCCGCCTCTCTCTCTCTCTCTCTCCTTGCCCCCCTCTCTCTCTCCTTGACCCCCTCTCTCTCTCGCTCTTCTTGCCCCCTCTCTCTCGCTCTCCTTGCCCCCTCTCTCTCGCTCTCTCTCTTCTTGACCCCCTCTCTCTCTCTCTCTCTCTCTCTCTCCTTGATCCCCCTCTCTCTCTCTCCCTGACCCCCTTTATCTCTCTCTCTCCTTGCTTCCCCTCTCCTTGACCCCCTTTCTCTCCATGCCCCCCTCTCTCTCCTTGCCTCCCTTCTCTCTCCTTGCCCCTCTCGCTCTCCTTGCCCTCTGTCTCTCTCTCTCTCTCTCTCTCTCTCCTTGCCCGCCTCTCTCTCTCTCTGTCCTTGACCCCCCCTCTCTCTCTCTCCTTGACCCCCTCTCTCTCTCTCTCCTCGACCCCCTTTCTCTCTCTCTCTCCTTGCCCCCTCTCTCTCTCGCTCTCCTGTACCAACTCTCTCTCTCGCTCTCCTTGCCCCCTCTCTCTCGCTCTCTCTCCTTGACCCCCCTCTCTCTCTCTACCCTTGACCCCCACTCTCTCTCTCACTCTCTCTCTCTTCTTGACTCTCTATCTCTCTCTGTCTCTCCTTGACCCTCTCTCTCTCTCTCTCTCTCCTTGACCCCCTCTCTCTCGCTCTCCTTGCCACCCCCTCTCTCTCTCTCTCTCTCCTTGCCCCCCCTCTCTCTCTCTCTCTCCCTCTCCTTGACCCTCTCGATCTCTCTCTCCTTGACACACCATCTCTCTCTCTCTCCCCTTGACTCCCCCCTCTCTCTCTCTCTCTCTCTCTCTCTCCTTCACCCCCCCTCTCTCTCCCTCCCTCTCCTTGACCAACTCTCTCACTCGCTCTCCTTCCACCCTCTCTCTCGCTCTCCTTGCACTCCTCTCGCTCTCCTTGCCCCCCACCTCTCTCTCTCTCTCTCTCTCCTTGACCCCCTCTCTCTGTCTGTCTCCTTGAAACCCCTTTCTCTCTCCTTAACCACCTCTCTCTCTCTCACGCTCTCCATGACCCCCTCTCTCTCGCTCACCTTGACCCCCCCTCTCTCTCTCCTTGACCCCCGCTCTCTCGCTCTCCTTGCCACCCCCCCCTCTCTCTCTCTCCTTGCCCCCCCTCTCTCTCTCTCTCTCTCCCTCTCCTTGACCCCCTCGATCTCTCTCTCCTTGACACACCATCTCTCTCTCTCTCTCTCTCTCTCTCTCTCCTTGACCCCCCCTCTCTCTCTCTGTCTCTCTCTCTCTCTCTCTCCTTGACTCCCCCTCTCTCTCTCTCGCTCTCCTTGACCAACTCTCTCTCTCTCGCTCTCCTTACACCCTTTCTCTCGCTCTCCTTGCCCCCCTCTCTCTCTCTCTCTCACGCTCTCCATGACCCCCTCTCTCTCGTTCTTCTTGACCCCCCCTCTCTCTCTCCTTGACCCCCCCTCTCTCTCTCTCCTTGACCCCCTTTCTCTCTCTCTCCTTGCCCCCCCTTCTCCTTGACCTCCCATCTCTCTTTCTCTCTCTCGCTCACTTTGCCCCCGCCTCTCTCTCTCTCTCCGTGACCACCTCTCTCTGTCTGTCTCCTTGACCCCCCCCTCTCTCTCTCTCTCACGCTCTCCATGACCCCCTCTCTCTCGTTCTTCTTGACCCCCTCTCTCTCTCTCTCCTTGACCCCCGCACTCTCGCTCTCTCGCTCTCTCGCTCTCTCTATCTCTCTCTCCTTGACCCCCCATCTCTCTCTCTCTCTCTCCGTGCCCGCCTCTCTCTCTCTCTCTCTCCTTTCCCCCCCCTCTCTCCTTGACCCCCTCTCTCTCTCTCTCCTTGACCCGCTCTCTCTCTCTCTCCTTGACCCCTCTCTCTCTCTCCTTGACCCCCTTTCTCTCTCTCTCTCCTTGCCCCCCCTTCTCCTTGACCCCCATCTGTCTTTCTCTCTCTCGCTCACTTTGCCCCCGCCTCTCTCTCTCTCCTTGACCCTCTCTCTCTCTCTCGTTGAACCCCTCTGTCTCTCTCTCTCTCTCTCTCTCTCTCTCCTTGACCCCCCTCTCTCTCTCCTTGACCCCCCGCTCTCTCGCTCTCCTTGTCCCCCTCTCGCTCTCCTTGCCCCTCTCTCTCTCGCTCTCTCTCCTTGACTCCTCTCTCTCACTCTCTCTCGTTGACCCCTCTCTCTGTCTCTCTCTCTTTCTCTCCTTGACCCTCTCTCTCTCTCTCTCTCTCTCCCTCTCTCTCCTTGCCCCCCTCTCTCGCTCTCTCTCCTTGACCCTCTCTCTCTCTCTCCCGCTCGCTCTCTCTCTCCCTCACTCCTTGATCCCCTCTCTCTCGCTCTCCTTGATCTCCTCTCTCTCTCTCTCTCCTTGACTCTCTCTCTCTCTCCTTGACCCCTCTCTCTCTCTTTCTCTCTCCTTGACCCCCCCCTGTCTGTCTCTCTCTCTCTCTCTCTCCGTGACACCCCTCTCTCTCTTGCTCTCTTTGACCAACTCTCTCTCTCTCTCTCCTTGACCCCCCTCTCTCTCTCTCTCTCTCTTCTTGACTCCCTCTCTCTCGCTCTCCTTGCCACTCCCTCTCTCTCTCTCCTTGACCACCTCTCTCTCTCTCTCCCTCTCCTTGACCCCCTCGATCTCTCTCTCCTTGACACACCATCTCTCTCTCTCTCTCTCTCTCCTTGACCAACTCTCTCTCTCTCGCTCTCCTTACACACTCTCTCTCGCTCTCCTTGACCCCTTCTCTCTCTCTCTCCTTGACCCCCTCTCTCTCTCTCTCCTTGACCCCCTTTCTCTCTCCCTCTCCTTGCCCCCCCTTCTCCTTGACTCCCCATCTCTCTTTCTCTCTCTCGCTCTCTTTGCCCCCGCCTCTCTCTCTCTCTCCTTGACCCCCCTCTCTCTGTCTGTCTCCTTGACCCCCCCTCTCTCTCTCTCTCACGCTCTCCATGACCCCCTCTCTCTCGTTCTTCTTGACCCCCTCTCTCTCTCTCTCCTTGACCCCCGCACTCTCGCTCTCTCGCTCTCTCTATCTCTCTCTCCTTGACCCCCCATCTCTCTCTCTCTCTCTCTCCGTGCCCGCCTCTCTCTCTCTCTCTCTCCTTTCCCCCCCTCTCTCCTTGACACCCTCTCTCTCTCTCTCCTTGACCCCCTCTCTCTCTCTCCTTGACCCCCTCTCTCTCTCTCTCCTTGACCCCCTTTCTCTCTCTCTCTCCTTGCCCCCCGTTCTCGACCCCCCATCTCTCTTTCTCTCTCTCGCTCACTTTGCCCCCGCCTCTCTCTCTCTCTCTCCTTGACCCTCTCTCTCTCTCTCGTTGAACCCCTCTGTCTCTGTCTCTCTCTCTCTCTCTCTCTCCTTGACGCCCCTCTCTCTCTCCTTGACCCGCCTCTCTCGCTCTCCTTGTCCCCCTCTCGCTCTCCTTGCCCCTCTCTCTCTCGCTCACTCTCCTTGACTCCTCTCTCTCACTCTCTCTCGTTGACCCCTCTCTCTGTCTCTCTCTCTTTCTCTCCTTGACCCTCTCTCTCTCTCTCTCTCTCTCTCTCTCTCCTTGCCCCCCTCTCTCGCTCTCTCTCCTTGACCCTCTCTCTCTCTCTCCCGCTCGCTCTCTGTCTCCCTCTCTCCTTGATCCCCTCTCTCTCGCTCTCCTTGATCCCCTCTCTCTCTCTCTCTCCTTGACTCTCTCTCTCTCTCCTTGACCCCACTCTCTCTCTTTCTCTCTCCTTGACCCCCCCTCTGTCTGTCTGTCTCTCTCTCTCTCCTTGACCCACCTCTCTCTCTTGCTCTCTTTGACCAACTCTCTCTCTCGCTCTCCTTGCCCCCATTTCTCGCGCTCTCTCTCCTTGACACCCTCCCTCTCTCTCTCTCTCTCTCTCCTTGACCCCCTCTCTCTCTCTCTCTCTCTCTCTCTCTTCTTGACCCCCTCTCTCTCGCTCTCCTTGCCACCCCCTCTCTCTCTCTCCTTGACCACCTCTCTCTCACTCTCCCTCTCCTTGACCCCCTCTCTCTCGCTCTCCTTGCCACCCCCACTCTCTCTCTCCTTGACCACCTCTCTCTCTCTCTCTCTCTCTACTTGACACCCCCTCTCTCTCTCGCTCTCCTTGACCAACTCTCTCTCTCTCGCTCTCCTTACACCCTCTCTCTCGCTCTCCTTGCCCCCCCCGCCCTCTCTCTCTCTCTCTCCTTGACCCCCCCTCTCTCTTGCTCTCTTTGATCAACTCTCTCACTCGCTCTCCTTGCCCCCCTCTCTCTCGCTCTCTCTCCTTGACACCCCCCCCTCTCTCTGTCTCTCCTTGACCCCCCTCTCTCTCTCCCTCTCTCCTTGATCCCCTCTCTCTCTCTCTCTCTCCTTGACTCTCTCTCTCTCTCCTTGACCCCCCTCTCTCTCTCCCTCTCTCCTTGATCCCCTCTCTCTCTCTCCTTGACTCTCTCTCTCTCTCCTTGCCCCCTCTCTCTCTCGCTCTCCTGTACCAACTCTCTCTCTCGCTCTCCTTGCCCCCTCTCTCTCGCTCTCTCTCCTTGACCCCCCTCTCTCTCTCTACCCTTGACCCCCACTCTCTCTCTCTCTCTCTCTCTTCTTGACTCTCTATCTCTCTCTGTCTCTCCTTGGCCCTCTCTCTCTCTCTCTCTCCTTGACCCCTCTCTCTCGCTCTCCTTGCCACCCCCTCTCTCTCTCTCTCTCTCCTTGCCCCCCCTCTCTCTCTCTCTCTCCCTCTCCTTGACCCTCTCGATCTCTCTCTCCTTGACACACCATCTCTCTCTCTCTCTCCTTGACTCCCCCCCCTCTCTCTCTCTCTCTCTCTCTCTCCTTCACCCCCCTCTCTCTCCCTCGCTCTCCTTGACCAACTCTCTCTCTCTCGCTCTCCTTCCACCCTCTCTCTCGCTCTCCTTGCACTCCTCTCGCTGCTCTCCTTGCCCCCCCTCTCTCTCTCTCTCTCTCTCTCCTTGACCCCCTCTCTCTGTCTGTCTCCTTGAAAACCCTTTCTCTCTCCTTAACCATCTCTCTCTCTCTCACGCTCTCCAAGACCCCCTCTCTCTCGCTCACCTTGACCCCCCCTCTCTCTCTCCTTGACCCCCGCTCTCTCGCTCTCTCTCTCCCTTCTTGACCCCCCCATCTCCCTCTCTCTCTCTCCTTGCCCGCCTCTCTCTCTCTCTCTCTCCTTGCCCCCCTCTCTCTCTCCTTGACCCCCTCTCTCTCTCGCTCTTCTTGCCCCCTCTCTCTCGCTCTCCTTGCCCCCTCTCTCTCGCTCTCTCTCTTCTTGACCCCCTCTCTCTCTCTCTCTCTCTCTCTCTCCTTGATCCCCCTCTCTCTCTCTCCCTGACCCCCTTTATCTCTCTCTCTCCTTGCTTCCCCTCTCCTTGACCCCCTTTCTCTCCATGCCCCCCTCTCTCTCCTTGCCTCCCTTCTCTCTCCTTGCCCCTCTCGCTCTCCTTGCCCTCTGTCTCTCTCTCTCTCTCTCTCTCTCTCCTTGCCCGCCTCTCTCTCTCTCTGTCCTTGACCCCCCCTCTCTCTCTCTCCTTGACCCCCTCTCTCTCTCTCTCCTCGACCCCCTTTCTCTCTCTCTCTCCTTGCCCCCTCTCTCTCTCGCTCTCCTGTACCAACTCTCTCTCTCGCTCTCCTTGCCCCCTCTCTCTCGCTCTCTCTCCTTGACCCCCCTCTCTCTCTCTACCCTTGACCCCCACTCTCTCTCTCACTCTCTCTCTCTTCTTGACTCTCTATCTCTCTCTGTCTCTCCTTGACCCTCTCTCTCTCTCTCTCTCTCCTTGACCCCCTCTCTCTCGCTCTCCTTGCCACCCCCCTCTCTCTCTCTCTCTCTCCTTGCCCCCCCTCTCTCTCTCTCTCTCCCTCTCCTTGACCCTCTCGATCTCTCTCTCCTTGACACACCATCTCTCTCTCTCTCCCCTTGACTCCCCCCTCTCTCTCTCTCTCTCTCTCTCTCTCCTTCACCCCCCCTCTCTCTCCCTCCCTCTCCTTGACCAACTCTCTCACTCGCTCTCCTTCCACCCTCTCTCTCGCTCTCCTTGCACTCCTCTCGCTCTCCTTGCCCCCCACCTCTCTCTCTCTCTCTCTCTCCTTGACCCCCTCTCTCTGTCTGTCTCCTTGAAACCCCTTTCTCTCTCCTTAACCACCTCTCTCTCTCTCACGCTCTCCATGACCCCCTCTCTCTCGCTCACCTTGACCCCCCCTCTCTCTCTCCTTGACCCCCGCTCTCTCGCTCTCTCTCTCCCTCCTTGACCCCCCCATCTCCCTCTCTCTCTCTCCTTGCCCGCCTCTCTCTCTCTCTCTCCTTGCCCCCCCTCTCTCTCTCCTTGACCCCCTCTCTCTCTCTCTCTCCTTGACCCCCCCCCTCTCTCTCTCTCTCCTAGATCCCCTCTCTCTCTCTCTCCTTGACCCCCTTTCTCTCTCTCTCTCTCCTTGCCTCCCCATCTCCTTGACCCCCCATCTCTCTTTCTCTCTCTCGCTCACTTTGCCCCCGCCTCTCTCTCTCTCTCCTTGACCCTCTCTCTCTCTCTCGTTGAACCCCTCTGTCTCTCTCTCTCTCTCTCTCTCCTTGATCCCCCTCTCTCTCCTTGACACCCCCTCTCTCGCTCTCCTTGTCCCCCTCTCGCTCTCCTTGCCCCCTCTCTCTCTCGCTGTCTCTCCTTGACTCCTCTCTCTCACTCTCTCTGGTTGACCCCTCTCTCTGTCTCTCTCTCTTTCTCTCCTTGACCCTCTCTCTCTCTCTCTCTCTCTCTCTCTCTCTCTCTCTCCTTGACCCCCACTCTCTCTCTCTCTCTCTCTCTCTCTCCCTGACCACCCCTCTCTCTCAGTCTCTCTCTCTCCTTGACCCCCACACCTCTCGCTCTCCTTGCCCCCCTCTCTCGCTCTCTCTCCTTGACCCTCTCTCTCTCTCTCTCCCGCTCGCTCTCTCTCTCCCTCTCTCCTTGATCCCATCTCTCTCTTGCCCTCCTTGATCCCCTCTCTCTCTCTCTCCTTGACTCTCTCTCTCCTTGACCCCTTCTCTCTCTCTTTCTCTCTCCTTGACCCCCCCTCTGTCTGTCTCTCTCTCTCTCTCTCTCTCTCCTTGACCCCCCTCTCTCTCTTGCTCTCTTTGACCATCTCTCTCTCTCTCGCTCTCCTTCCCCCCCTCTGTCTCGCTCTCTCTCCTTGACACCCTCCCTCTCTCTCTCTCTCTCTCTCCTTGACCCCCCTCTCTCTCTCTCTCTCTTCTTGACCCCCTCTCTCTCGCTCTCCTTGCCACCCCCCCTCTCTCTCTCTCTCTCTCCTTGACCACCTCTCTCTCTCTCTCCCTCTCCTTGACCCCATCGATCTCTCTTTCCTTGACACACCATCTCTCTCTCTCTCCCCTTGACTCCCCCCCCTCTCTCTCTCTCTCTCTCTCTCCTTCACCCCCCCCTCTCTCTCCCTCGCTCTCCTTGACCAACTCTCTCTCTCTCGCTCTCCTTCCACCCTCTCTCTCGCTCTCCTTGCACTCCTCTCGCTCTCCTTGCCCCCCCCTCTCTCTCTCTCTCTCTCTCCTTGCCCCCCTCTCTCTCTCCTTGACCCCCTCTCTCTCTCGCTCTTCTTGCCCCCTCTCTCTTGCTCTCCTTGCCCCCTCTCTCTCGCTCTCTCTCTTCTTGACCCCCTCTCTCTCTCTCTCTCTCCTTGATCCCCCTCTCTCTCTCTCCCTGACCCCCTTTATCTCTCTCTCTCCTTGCTTCCCCTCTCCTTGACCCCCTTTCTCTCCATGCCCCCCTCTCTCTCCTTGCCTCCCTTCTCTCTCCTTGCCCCTCTCGCTCTCCTTGCCCTCTGTCTCTCTCTCTCTCTCTCTCTCTCTCTCTCTCCTTGCCCGCCTCTCTCTCTCTCCTTGACCCCCCCTCTCTCTCTCTCCTTGACCCCCTCTCTCTGTCTCTCCTCGACCCCCTTTCTCTCTCTCTCTCCTTGCCCCCTCTCTCTCTCGCTCTCCTGTACCAACTCTCTCTCTCGCTCTCCTTGCCCCCTCTCTCTCGCTCTCTCTCCTTGACCCCCCTCTCTCTCTCTACCCTTGACCCCCACTCTCTCTCTCACTCTCTCTCTCTTCTTGACTCTCTATCTCTCTCTGTCTCTCCTTGACCCTCTCTCTCTCTCTCTCTCTCCTTGACCCCCTCTCTCTCGCTCTCCTTGCCACCCCCTCTCTCTCTCTCTCTCTCCTTGCCCCCCCTCTCTCTCTCTCTCTCCCTCTCCTTGACCCTCTCGATCTCTCTCTCCTTGACACACCATCTCTCTCTCTCTCCCCTTGACTCCCCCCCCTCTCTCTCTCTCTCTCTCTCTCTCTCCTTCACCCCCTCTCTCTCTCCCTCGCTCTCCTTGACCAACTCTCTCACTCGCTCTCCTTCCACCCTCTCTCTCGCTCTCCTAGCACTCCTCTCGCTCTCCTTGCCCCCCACCTCTCTCTCTCTCTCTCTCCTTGACCCCCTCTCTCTGTCTGTCTCATTGAAACCCCTTTCTCTCTCCTTAACCACCTCTCTCTCTCTCACGCTCTCCATGACCCCCTCTCTCTCGCTCACCTTGACCCCCCCTCTCTCTCTCCTTGACCCCCGCTCTCTCGCTCTCTCTCTCCCTCCTTGACCCCCCCATCTCCCTCTCTCTCTCTCCTTGCCCGCCTCTCTCTCTCTCTCTCCTTGCCCCCCCTCTCTCTCTCCTTGACCCCTCTCTCTCTCTCTCTCCTTGACCCCCCCCTCTCTCTCTCTCTCCTAGATCCCCTCTCTCTCTCTCTCCTTGACCCCCTTTCTCTCTCTCTCTCTCCTTGCCTCCCCATCTCCTTGACCCCCCATCTCTCTTTCTCTCTCTCGCTCACTTTGCCCCCGCCTCTCTCTCTCTCTCCTTGACCCTCTCTCTCTCTCTCGTTGAACCCCTCTGTCTCTCTCTCTCTCTCTCTCTCCTTGATCCCCCTCTCTCTCCTTGACACCCCCTCTCTCGCTCTCCTTGTCCCCCTCTCGCTCTCCTTGCCCCTCTCTCTCTCGCTGTCTCTCCTTGACTCCTCTCTCTCACTCTCTCTCGTTGACCCCTCTCTCTCTCTCTCTCTCTCTCTCTCTCTCTCTCTCTCTCTCTCTCCTTGACCCCCACTCTCTCTCTCTCTCTCTCTCTCTCTCCTTGACCACCCCTCTCTCTCAGTCTCTCTCTCTCCTTGACCCCCACACCTCTCGCTCTCCTTGCCCCCCTCTCTCGCTCTCTCTCCTTGACCCTCTCTCTCTCTCTCTCCCGCTCGCTCTCTCTCTCCCTCTCTCCTTGATCCCATCTCTCTCTTGCTCTCCTTGATCCCCTCTCTCTCTCTCTCCTTGACTCTCTCTCTCCTTGACCCCTTCTCTCTCTCTTTCTCTCTCCTTGACCCCCCCTCTGTCTGTCTGTCTGTCTCTCTCTCTCTCTCTCTCCTTGACCCCCCTCTCTCTCTTGCTCTCTTTGACCATCTCTCTCTCTCTCGCTCTCCTTCCCCCCCTCTGTCTCGCTCTCTCTCCTTGACACCCTCCCTCTCTCTCTCTCTCTCTCTCTCTCCTTGACCCCCCCTCTCTCTCTCTCTTCTTGACCCCCTCTCTCTCGCTCTCCTTGCCACCCCCTCTCTCTCTCTCTCTCTCCTTGACCACCTCTCTCTCTCTCTCCCTCTCCTTGACCCCATCGATCTCTCTCTCCTTGACACACCATCTCTCTCTTTCTCCCCTTGACTCCCCCCCTCTCTCTCTCTCTCTCTCTCTCTCTCCTTCACCCCCCCTCTCTCTCCCTCGCTCTCCTTGACCAACTCTCTCACTCGCTCTCCTTCCACCCTCTCTCTCGCTCTCCTTGCACTCCTCTCGCTCTCCTTGCCCCCCCCTCTCTCTCTCTCTCTCTCTCTCTCTCCTTGACCCCCTCTCTCTGTCTGTCTCCTTGAAACCCCTTTCTCTCTCCTTAACCACCTCTCTCTCTCTCACGCTCTCCATGACCCCCTCTCTCTCGCTCACCTTGACCCCCCTCTCTCTCTCCTTGACCCCCGCTCTCTCGCTCTCTCTCTCCCTCCTTGACCCCCCCATCTCCCTCTCTCTCTCTCCTTGCCCGCCTCTCTCTCTCTCTCTCCTTGCCCCCCCTCTCTCTCCTTGACCCCCTCTCTCTCTCTCTCTCCTTGACCCCCCCCTCTCTCTCTCTCTCCTAGATCCCCTCTCTCTCTCTCTCCTTGACCCCCTTTCTCTCTCTCTCTCTCCTTGCCTCCCCTTCTCCTTGACCCCCCATCTCTCTTTCTCTTTCTCGCTCACTTTGCCCCCGCCTCTCTCTCTCTCTCCTTGACCCTCTCTCTCTCTCTCGTTGAACCCCTCTGTCTCTCTCTCTCTCTCTCTCTCCTTGATCCCCCTCTCTCTCCTTGACCCCCCCTCTCACGCTCTCCTTGTCCCCCTCTCGCTCTCCTTGCCCCTCTCTCTCTCTCGCTGTCTCTCCTTGACTCCTCTCTCTCACTCTCTCTCGTTGACCCCTCTCTCTGTCTCTCTCTCTTTCTCTCCTTGACCCTCTCTCTCTCTCTCTCTCTCTCTCTCTCTCTCTCCTTGACCCCCACTCTCTCTCTCTCTCTCTCTCTCCTTGACCACCCCTCTCTCTCTGTCTCTCTCTCTCTCCTTGACCCCCACACCTCTCGCTCTCCTTGCCCCCCTCTCTCGCTCTCTCTCCTTGACCCTCTCTCTCTCTCTCTCCCGCTCGCTCTCTCTCTCCCTCTCTCCTTGATCCCCTCTCTCTCTTGCTCTCCTTGATCCCCTCTCTCTCTCTCTCCTTGACTCTCTCTCTCCTTGACCCCTTCTCTCTCTCTTTCTCTCTCCTTGACCCCCCCTCTGTCTGTCTGTCTCTCTCTCTCTCTCCTTGACCCCCCTCTCTCTCTTGCTCTCTTTGACCATCTCTCTCTCTCTCGCTCTCCTTCCCCCCCTCTTTCTCGCTCTCTCTCCTTGACACCCTCCCTCTCTCTCTCTCTCTCCTTGACCCCCCTCTCTCTCTCTCTCTCTTCTTGACCCCCTCTCTCTCGATCTCCTTGCCACCCTCTCTCTCTCTCTCTCTCTCCTTGACCACCTCTCTCTCTCTCTCCCTCTCCTTGACCCCCTCGATCTCTCTCTCCTTGACACACTATCTCTCTCTCTCTCTCTCTCTCTCTCTCTCTCTCTCCTTGACCCCCCCTCTCTCTCTGTCTCTCTCTCTCTCTTTCTCTCCTTGACCCCCCCTCTCTCTCTCGATCTCCTTGACCAACTCTCTCTCTCTCGCTCTCCTTACACCCTCTCTCTCGCTCTTCTTGCCACCCCCTCTCTCTCTCTCTCTCTCCTTGACCACCTCTCTCTCTCTCTCCCTCTCCTTGACCCCCTCGATCTCTCTCTCCTTGACACACCATCTCTCCCTCTCTCTCTCTCTCTCTCCTTGACCCCCCCTCTCTCTCTCTGTCTCTCTCTCTCTCTCTCTCCTTGACCCCCCCTCTCTCTCTCTCTCGCTCTCCTTGACCAACTCTCTCTCTCTCGCTCTCCTTACACCCTCTCTCTCGCTCTCCTTGCCCCCCTCTCTCTCTCTCTCCTTGACCCCCTCTCTCTGTCTGTCTCCTTGACCCCCCCTCTCTCTCTCTCTCTCACGCTCTCCATGACCCCCTCTCTCTCGCTCTCCTTGACCCCCCCTCTCTCTCTCTCTCTCCTTGACCACCTCTCTCTCTCTCCCTCTCCTTGACCGCCACGATCTCTCTCTCCTTGACCCCCCCTCTCTCTCTGTCTCTCTCTCTCTCTTTCTCTCCTTGACCCCCCCTCTCTCTCTCGATCTCCTTGACCAACTCTCTCTCTCTCGCTCTCCTTACACCCTCTCTCTCGCTCTCCTTGCCACCCCCTCTCTCTCTCTCTCTCTCCTTGACCACCTCTCTCTCTCTCTCCCTCTCCTTGACCCCCTCGATCTCTCTCTCCTTGACACACCATCTCTCCCTCTCTCTCTCTCTCTCTCCTTGACCCCCCCTCTCTCTCTCTGTCTCTCTCTCTCTCACTCCTTGACCCCCCTCTCTCTCTCTCGCTCTCCTTGACCAACTCTCTCCCTCTCGCTCTCCTTACACCCTCTCTCTCGCTCTCCTTGCCCCCCTCTCTCTCTCTCTCCTTGACCCCCTCTCTCTGTCTGTCTCCTTGACCCCCCCTCTCTCTCTCTCTCACGCTCTCCATGACCCCCTCTCTCTCGCTCTCCTTGACCCCCTCTCTCTCTCTCTCCTTCACCCCCGCACTCTCGCTCTCTCGCTCTCTCTATCTCTCTCTCCTTGACCACCCATCTCTCTCTCTCTCTCTCTC